>NW_016811727.1:152698-196833 GCF_001698545.2 Rhinopithecus bieti
GCCCCTTCCCCAGCCTCAATGCCGCCTTGTAGTTAGATCTCAGACTGCTGTGCTAGCAATGAGGGAGGCTCTGTGGGCATGGGACCCTCCGGGCCAGGAGTGGGATATAATCTCCTGATGTGCCGTTTGCTAAGACCCTTGGTAAAGCACAGTATTAGGGTGGGAGTTACCCGATTTTCCAGGTGTTGTGTGTCTCAGTTTCCCTTGGCTAGGAAAAGGGATTCCCTTCCCCCTTGTGCTTCCCAGGTGAGGCAATGCCTCACCCTGCTTCAGCTCTTGCTGGTCGGGCTGGACTCCCGAGTGAGATGAACCTGGTACCTCAGTTGAAAATGCAGAAATCACCCATCTTCTGTGTCACTCACGCTGGGAGCTGGAGGCTGGAACTGTTCCTATTCGGCCATTCTGGGCACGGCCCCCAATATTTAGACGTTTGTAACCTACCACAATATTCTCAATAAATACTTACCTATATTTTCTTTTGTTAACTTTTTTCTTTAAAGTCCCTACATTTAAATCATCTGGAATTTATTTGGGTTTTGGTATGTGATGAAAACTAACTTTGTTTTCATTTTTTTTTTTTTTTTTTGTATTTTATCAATTTTATGGCCCGTTGTTAAGGCATAATTCTGTATGATTAAAATATCCTGATACTTCCAAATTTTCTTGATCTGTTTTTCAAATACTTCATGATAAAATACAAGCTAAACAAGATGTAAAGTTTCCCCTGGATTTCCTCAAAACCACAATGTGATACCACCTTACTCCTGCAAGAAAGGTCATAATCAAAAAATCAAAAAACAGTGGATGCAGCAAACAGGGAACACTTCTACACTGCTGGTGGAAATGTAAACTAATACAGCCACTATGAAAAACAGTATGGAGATTCCTTAAAGAACTAAAAGTAGAACTAACATTTGATCCAGCAATCCCACTACTGGGTGTCTACTCAGAGGAAAAAAATCATTATACAAAAAAGATATTTGCACATGCATGTTTATAGCAACACAGTTTGCAAATGCAAAATCATGGAATCAACCTAAATGCCCATCAATCAATGAGTGGATAAAGAAACTGTGGTATATTTATACAATGGAATACTACTCCACCATAAAAAGGAATGAATTAATGGCATTTGCAGTGACCTAGATGACATTGGAGACTATTATTCTAAGTGAAGTAACCCAGGAATGGAAAACCAAACATTGTATGTTCTCACTGATATGTGGGAGCTAAGCTATGAGGATGCAAAAGCTTAAGAATGATACAATGGACTTTGGGGATTTGGGGAGAAGAGTGGGAGTGGGGCGAGGGATAAAAGACTACAAACAGGGTGCAGTGTATACTGCTCAGGTGATGGGTGCACCAAAATCTCACAAATCACCACTAGAGAATTTACTCATATAACCAAATACCACCTGTACCCCAGTAACTTATGGAAAAAATGAAAAAATAAAATAAAATTGCCCCTGGATTTTCTGTCTCATGACTATGGTCTTTGGTATAGGTAAGGACATTCAGTACATTGGCCAGACATGGGCACAACTATCAATTTGGAGAAAACTGTATGTGGAGTTCCATATCTACATTTCATTCCACTCCCGGAGTTTGGCATTTGATCTTCCCTCCTGTCTCCCTGTTTCTCCATGGCTTTCCAGATGCCCTCCTCCCATATCACACTCTGAGAAATAGACTTTCATTAGAAAAAGGAACAGCAATTTTATTTTCTCAGAATCCTGTGAGATGGCCAGTGAGCTAATCAATAAACCAATTCAAGATAAAATGTCAATGGTTGATAATGATTTAATCTCCTTCCCCACATCTCAATGCACTCCTAGGATAACATTTATGCCCCAATTCAAAGATTTCATGTTAAGAGGTTTGAGTGGTAAGGCCTTCTTGGCCCTCCACTAATATTATGGGACTGGTGCCAGACCCACGTATGTATAACCACAACCAAATAGCATTACCTAAAAGTGTCTGAACTGTTGGCATGACAATACAGAAAAGGTACTTATTAGCTAAGAACACCGAGTCTAGATTTATACAATAATGTCATTCATGCAATATGCTACAATGAGCAAGTTTATAACATAAAATCTGGAAACTCCAATTCTTCCACAAGCAATAAACATGAGAGATAATAAAACTCATTTCTAAAGGTGTTATATGAATTAAATGAGATTGTGTATTTTTAAAAAAGCACATAGCCTCACAGCTGGCATATTGTAAGTGCTCAGTAGACAATAACAATAGCTGGCTTTTGTTGTTGTTGTTCATTTTTGAGACAGGGTCTTGCTCTATCACCATCACCCAGGCTGGACTGCAGTGGTGTGATGTCAGCTCACTGCAACCTCTGTCTCCCAGACTCAAGCAATCCTCCCAGTTCAGCCTCCCAAGTAGCTGGGACTACAGGCACATTCCACCACACCTGGCTAATTTCTGTATTTTTCATAGAGACAGCGTTTTGTCGTGTTGACCAGGCTGGTCTCCAACTCCTGGGCTCAAGCGATCTGCCCTCTTCAGCCTCCCAAAGCGCTAGGATTATAGGCATGAGCCACTTCGCCTGGCTTTAAGATTTTTAATTCTTAAAATCCATGGACTTCAATGCAATTGTTTATGTGGATAAACAAAGTCCACAGGGTTCCATAATGCCCCTAATCATAACCA
The DNA here is from genome assembly GCF_001698545.2 of Rhinopithecus bieti. Lineage (NCBI taxonomy): Eukaryota > Metazoa > Chordata > Mammalia > Primates > Cercopithecidae > Rhinopithecus > Rhinopithecus bieti. The sequence continues at coordinate 155,366 of NW_016811727.1, forward strand.
ACTTTAGCAATAGAGTGAGAGACCCAGTAAGGATAGCCGATTAAGCATAAGAAGTAAACGATACCTTTAACATTGATTCAAAAAAAAAAATATGCAGGTTGTTTTCAGCAGATATTAAATTATGGGTGAAAACTCTTTTAAACTTCATCTCTTTAAAAACATTATGTTTACTCTTTTCTATTTAAAAATAAATTACAATTTCCAGATGCATTAGCATATTTGCCTTTTATCTTCTTAAAAAGTAAAAATTATAAAGATATTTGTTATATCTTCATATCACTTCCTGAGTGGCTTAAGTTTGGGGACTACAGTTACAGAAGTTATGCTGTTATTTAGGAGTTTTCTCTTCTTTCTTGTGTGTCTGCTCAACTCATCACAGAGAGAATAGGGTCATTCTGATGCTGTCCTCCAACTCTCATTTGCCAGTCTGTTCTCCTACAAGCAAAAGTAAGAGAGTTTTCTGTTCTTATTCACTTCTTAAATCACTAAGAGGGAGAAAGAAAGAGAATAGAAGAAAAGATTATAAGAAAATATCCCCAAATTTTAACAGAATTTCACTCTGGGCAGTAGAATTATAAAAGATTTTTTTATTTTTTATGATACATTCCCGAATTTTCCGAATAACCTATAATGAGCATGCATTACTTTTAGAGTCAGAGGAAAAAATCTTTAAAGATATATAGATATCTTCAGGTAGTAAAGAGGAGAAACTGTTCTTTTTAACAGCCATGTAATCTCATAAACATTTTCAAGTGGCCCTCAGACTATCCTGATAAAAGTGAATAAACAGTTCAATAGAGCTTGAGATCAAGGAATACTGGAGAGTAAGCCTGGGAAGTATAGATGAGGAATTTATTTATATTTCACTTCATTTCAAGAAGATGTGAGGCAGCTTCCATTTTTAAAAGACAAATGATTACATATCACTCTCTTCTCCACCCATTTTCTAAGTTGGTTGGGCCCTTGTAAGGGGGAGACACTTCTATTTGATTCCAAAGATGAGCTGGGATGTAAAAGCCAAAACAGAGAAGTGCTGAGTGTTCTGCATAGTACAGGTTGGGAAGGGTAGAATTCTACGTGGGGGTGGGAGCAAGGTGAAAGGAATTGGAATTGACCTTTCATGGGGCTTTACCATGGGAAAGCATTGAGAACAATTCCTCATGCTGCAGGTTCATTGGAAAAGAAGGAATCTCGAGAGCAGATAGTTTGGATGAGAAGTATCAGCAGGTTGCTGTGCGATGTGCAATGTAACCTCCCTCCTCTGTGCCTTCCATAACGTCTTTAGCGAAATCTTCATTGTTCACTAATCTTTTGGTGCCAGCAGCTTCTTTCTAGAAAATGTGAAGAGATTTTTTGTTCTCTATCAGTGTTGGTATGGGGTGAAAACATACTGTATATGATAATAAATTATCAATATACATGCACTTTTAAAAGATTCTATATATAAATAAAGCACAACTCAAAGAAGTTTAAAAGCTAGGATACTGTGTTAGCCTGGTTTGTTCAGAATGAACAACCCAGGTAACCTTGAGTAAAGGGAATTATGTCTGGAAACATGATCACGTGCTGGTCAGGAGCCTGGGCTTCAGCACAAGGCAAATCCAGATCTCCAAGCGGGCTTGTCCACTCACCAGTCATATGACCTTCTGAATGCCCATCTGTAAAATGAAGAAAGAAATACAAGTTTAGGGCAGACAACATAAGTAAAGCATTTAGTACAGCGAATGATTCAATATTGGCAGTTATACCCTCTACGATCACCAATCAAAAGTGTTTGGCCTTTCTGGGGTCCCTGTTGTCAGCTTTCTTGGTGGCTTCTCCAGCATCTCAAATTCCTTCTCTTTTTTATTATAAACACCTGGTTTTTTAAAATTAATTATCTATATATAAAGTACCAGGTGTGATGCTAGCACTGGTTGTATGATATTTCTAGTGATAACAGCAAACAACAAGGTGATTATTATTTCTATTTTTCAGACAAGGAAACTGAGGCTCAATACAATTAAACTGCTTGACCTAAAGACACAAGTGCTTGTCTGACTTCACTGACAATGCCCCTATCAATAGTCAGATCACAACTTTTTAAGGTTAAAGGAAAAACTCTAGTAACATGTGATCTAACTCGCTTACTTAAAAAAATATGGAAAATATTCCGTTCAATAAATTCAATTCTCCCACTTTTAAGTTGTATCCCCAATTACAGTCTCGATCTATCCCTGCACTCCTATTTGTTCTCTTGTCCTTCTCTTTTTTGTCTTTCTTCCCAATTAGCGGAGTAAATGGTATAAGGTACCGGAGAGGGCCAGAGGCCAGATAGAAACAGCAGAAGGAAGGACAAACAGATGCAGTGGTCTTTGTGGTCTACCCCACTTGTGATCAGTTGGATGTGAACATTTTATCCTTCTTTGCAATACCTGGTTCAAGAATGGCCAATCCTGACCAAGAAACATGGAAGGAAGTCTGCTGATGAATTTCCAAAAAAGGCTTTCTTTTTTCTAAGAGGATACATAGGAAGAAGTGATGGCTCTTCTCCCTCTGGATTTTGTCCTGTCTGGATGTCTACTGGATCTTGCTACCAGCCTGACATTAAAACAAATTCTGCGCTTGGTAAGGAAAGATGGGAAAACCTGCATCCTCGAGGATATTCTTCAGTCACAAAATCAAACAACTCCAGAGTCCACATGACCTCAGATTTGCTGTGGGGAGATACTGTAAGTTTCCTAAGTTAGTTTGCATCAGGGTTTCTGTTAAGTGCAGCCCAGAGCATTCCAATAGCAAGATGTGGTTTTATGGATGGTGTTGATCAGGTTTGGAGGAAGGCAAAGGAAGCCTGAGGGCCTTTGGACATGCGGAAGAAGTTTCAGAGGGTTAGTGTACAGAGAAATGAGTTAAAGATGGAGATTTATTTTCTAGGTCTCTAAAAATAGAAGATTCTCATTCTTCTGGTATGTTTCAATTACTTCTGATGAAACACAGAGGGAAGAGCTAGAATAGTTGACCTCTAAGAGGTGAAGTTTTGAGAGGTCAAAGTGGCTGCTTTAATAACACTCTGAAGCCTGAACTTCATTTTTTTTTATTTTTCAGCAGTAGATTATCTTTATATAACTTTTTTTATGTGCAAAGACAGAAAAAAACAAGACAGGGTGATCATGTGCCTACTATTATGTAACCTAGTGCCAGGGAAATACTAAAGTATTTTCTATTTTCTTAAATGCCAGAATCTGACTTTGTAGTGCTTTCCATGAATCTTCACAATAAATGATTTCAACTCCAGGCTAATGTAGTCTTCTTCCCTCTGCTCCCTCTATCTTATCCTAGAGGGATTATGACTGGGTTCTATAAGGCATTGTCTTTAAAAATTATATTAATAAAAATGCAGAGTCTTTCCAGGTTAAATTTTCTTTCTGATTGTTTCAAGGCACAATTTCTGTAGCTGGGAGAACTTTGACAAATACTGAATCAATTTAATTGAAGTAATATCGCTCTGGGCTTCCAATAAATGGGACGAGCAGGGTTTTTTCCTTATGTAAGGAGCTAGCTGCACGGCTCACAATTTTGAGCACCTGAAGGAAATGGTCAGAAATGGCCTCTGGTGAATCATAAAATGGAACAATCACCAGGAGCCCCTAATCTGGCATTATATTCAGTATATTCATCCCAAACATGCAGATAAGAGCCAGGTTAGTTAGCACTGGTTTTTAATGATCACTAATCCCCTGAGAGAGAGGGAACATTTTTGTGGAAGCATAGTCAATACAGACATTCGAACTTTTATAAAATCTTTGAGGTCTTGTTCTTTCAACGTTTACTTATGGACTTCTCATAGGAACAAAATGCTGTACCTGGCACTGGGAACATTAAAAAGAAAATGCATGGCCCCCACTCATAAGGAAATTTATGGTTTAATCGTATCATAATATTAATAAAAAGCAGTTGCAATACACATGGACAGGGCTATAATTGAGATGTTTATGGCAAGTTATGGGATGGTAGAATGGACAATGTCTAATATGTTTAGGGGAGATCAGGGGAAACTTTTACAGAGAAAATAACTCTAGAACCGAGACCTATATACTGAGACATGTCAGAAGGACTAGAGTGGGGAAAAGCATTTCAGTCAGCGGAAACAGTACCAGCCAAGAGGAACTCCATGGAGGTTAAAGAAAAAAAGGATGGCATATTAGATGTGGTGAATTGGGGTATAGCACAGGGTGTGTGGGAGACCATAAAGCTGGATCTGGTGGGGAGGGAGTTAAGCTCCAGGTGATAGCCTCATAGGAAATATTCTTTTCCTAAAATGGCTTCTTTCAAGCATGGTTACAATTGTATGTTTCACAATTTCAAGCAATTGTACCTCACAGAGTACAACTGACCCCTTGCAGTTGTATTTCACAAACATTAAAAGCTCCTCTAGTAGTTGTTAACCAATAACTTATAACTACCCATAAAATGGACAGCCATTGCACAGTTTTAAATCTGGGTGTGACATAATCGTGTTGGCATTTTAGAGAGATTGTTCGCCCAGGATAGCATGTAGTGTGGACTGTAGGAACCTGAATCAAGAGGTGAGGAGCTTCATGGAGAGGCCATTGTATTTCTGAACTAAGACAGCAGTCATGGGTTTGGGGATAAGGAAGCACATTTAGAAAAACAAGGGAGAGCCAGTGAGACTCTGCTAATTCTCAGCAGCGTGTGCCCCAGCCTTTGACTCTCCTTCTTGAAGCCCTCTTCTCAGTTGTTTCCAGCCTGGACACTAAACTATCCTAGTTTTCCTTGAACTGCACTGGCTGCTCCCTTGTCAGTCTCCTTTGCTTTCTCCTGACCTCTAAATGTTGGAGGGCACCAGTCCTGAGCCTCTTTTTTCTCTCCCTTCTCCCTAAGACATCTTCCTCAGTTTCATGGGGTTAAGAATTATCCATACACTGATAACTCACCAAATTCTATCTCCAGTCCCAACCTCTCCCCACAGCTCCAGTCTCATGAACCCAACAGCATAGTCAACCTCTAAAACTCAACCTCCCCACAGAACCCCTTGTTTTCCCCCAAGCAAGCTCATTTCTTCCCCAATATTTTGCATCTCAGTAAGTGGCACCATCATCTACCCAGTTGCTCAGAAACCAGCAGAAAGCCTCATATGTCTAAGTAGAGAAGATTCTTAGGAGTTTTCCTAATTCAGTGAGGGCTGCCCCTGTTGTGCAAATCCAACTGGCACCACTTGCACTGCAATCTGTGCAAATGGCAACCCTTTTTCTTGTGTGCCACAGTTGCCCTACATTACTTCATCCTATTTCTTAGAAAAACTAAAGGAAGGTTTTTTAAAATGATATTTCATGCTCCAGTATTTTCCTAAAATGTCTTCTTTCAAACACGGTTACAAATGTATGTTGTTTCACAATTTCAAACAATTGTACCTCACAGAGTACAACTGATCCCTTATAGTTGTATTTCACAAACATTAAAACCTCCTCTAGTAATTGTTGACCAATAACTTACAATGAATTCTGCTGGGACCATACTATAGGACTCTGCTTATGCTGGCATTTCAATAACTACTGAAGGATTGGCTCTCATATTCCAGGCTACAGTCTCATTTAGTTAATAAGAAATATCTTCTCTGCGTTTCACATAATATGGTTTCTATTTATCACCATTCAATTTCTTTTCATCCAGTATTTGCCTCCATTATTATGAAGGATTCTAGTAGGCTTAGCTGTAATGGAAAGCCACAGTCTTCTAAACACAAACAAAAATACTAAATCCGAAACTCACAGGTACAAGCAAAAATACGCCATGCCATGTGGCTTATTGACTGGTGATGCAGCATTGCTGAGTATATGTGGAGACAAAAGTGACTCCATCTTGAATGCCAATCTGCCATGTTGACTTCTGATTTGCCCCAGTCCTGGGAATGCCTCCTGGTTTCTACTTTATTTACTGCTCCTAGTGCAAGAAAAAAGCAATTTTGACATTATAACACAAGTTATAGGCTAGGACACACACCGCATTCTTGCCTGTTCTGGAGAACTGCCTTTAACTATCTTGGTGGAACACATATACCCCTTTCCTATGATATATAGGCCTTGGGTCTGAGGGACAACAGCATGGAGATCTACCTTTCTTGCAGCCACCCAAGACCACGCGTCTGTCTGTAAGTTCTCTCAATACATCACCCAATAGAGACAAACTGGATTTGTCTGCCTTCTTTGGTTTCTTGGCTCTTCAGCATTTGAGAGTTGCTTTGCAGAAGTAGTCCTTTCATAAGGCAGTATGTAAACATCGGTCTCAAGAGTCAGTCTGACTCAGGTGCACATCTTAGCTTGACCACTGCATGCTGTGTGTGGCCTGGGCAAGTTAATTTCTGAAATAAGCTTCTTTATCTGAAAATAAAATGTAACTCACAGGATTGTTGTGCAGATAACACGAGGTTAATATGTGCAAAATTCCTGGAATCTAGCAGACAAGAAATGGCAGTCATTTTGCTGAATTATTATTGTTTCTTTTCTCTGCACGATTTGGGATGCTCAGCCTGCCTAATAAATCAGAAGTGGTCCCATCACAGTTGATCTTTATGGAACAGCTTATCCTGAATACATTCAGATTGAAAAATGGTCAAACTCTGGCTCTCAAAGTCCAGATTTGTTATCTGTTTTTAAGAGAAGAAACCAGGCATGACTCAGGAATTAATCTGAATATGTGGGTAATGAAGTTGTTTCCAATCTAAGAATGAATCTACATGGGAAATGAAAAATTGAGCAAGCACCAAGTGAATTTAGAGGCACACACTGCTCCCAAAATATTAAAAACTGTGTGCGTTCATTTGGGCTCTTTGTCCCCATCCGTCCTAAAGAGCAGGAACAACATATGCTTCAGAACAGAGAGTGTTGCTCTTCTTATCAGAACACTGGGAGCACTTCACGGTGAGAAATCAAGTTGCCATTTCTAAACGAGGCCAAAGCTACCTGTGCCACAGCCACAAATCAGACAGCCCTGACCAGCTCTGCATCGCGATTTCCCTATTCACCTAACATTCTAAGCAAAGTGCTTTGTTCAAAATTAAGATATATTTCCTATCATCCTGCCTGGACACCAACCTTGCTAGGATTTCCAATCCAGAGCATAGAGTTGTTTTCGCCTCTTGGTTCACTCAAACATATCAGGCACAAGAAGATTCAGCTTGCTAAGACTGGCCTTTGTAGCTGACCTATAAGAAAATTTTCCTCCCCCAAATTTACCATTCCACTTTCCCCAGAGGCCAGGTGGTACTCTGGAACTTTGACAATTATCCATACATTGTGGGGTGGTGGGGGGAAAAAAGCAGTAACATTGTACACCTTATAGTTTAGGTGTCAAATGGAAGCTATTTCTGGGTGTAACGGCACTGGGGTGATACATTTGGGGGATTTCATATGTTTCTGTTTATTCTTAACAAACTTATAAAGTAGGTTTACAGCGTTCTGTTTGGGAATCTGTCGAGACTCCAAGGCGTGAAATGGGAGGTGCTCCAGATTTTCACTGTTCTGGATCCAGCCCCCAAAGCTTGCTCAGAGCTTCTTGAGATGTACTGAGGGAACTGAGTCCCACCACACTTACAGCTCTGAAAGCACCCAGCTTGGGGTAGTAGCACAGGAAAAAACACAACAACAACAACCACAAATGGCTTTGAAATCCCAAAGGAAATCCCAAAATGTCTCTTCATTTCCACTCAATGTTGAAAATAAAACTAATGGTATATAAAAGCCCACAATGACAGTGGAATTAACATTTGTATGGAGACATGGCATTCTCAGCTGTCATGAAAACACTGATGCTTCTCAGCTCTCATGTTCCTTCAGGCATTGCATCTAATTTAGAATTTAACCTGCCAGCTGACAAAAAGGCTTGGAGATCTTGAAAGATCTACTTGTTCTACCAATTAAGATGACATGTAAATGTTGAGAAGCTGCTCATTCCCAAGGAAAGTGTTCACCCAGGCAGTGGTTTCTATAGAGACACTATTCCCAAGCCAACACTGCCAAAAATAAGTGTTTACTCATTGAAAAAGGCCAGAGGAGGGGATTTCTGTGATGCAGGTGTGAACTGGAGATTCTGTTCCTTTCATGGCTGTTTGACAAGTTTTCATTAGTGCCCAGCTGAGCTACTAATAATTAAGTGTGTTTTTCAACTGAGAAATGAGATTAGAATTAGTAATTGGGATGCAGATTTTTTTTTTTTTAGCAGACTCTCTGGTGTCTCTTCTTTTTTTTATAGTTTTGTTTATTTTTTATGATACTTTAAGTTCTGGGATACATGTGCAGAACGTGCAGGTTTGTTACCTAGGTATACATGTGCCATGGTGGTCTGTTTGCTGCACCCATCAACCTGTCATCTACATTAGGTCTTTCCCCTAATGTTTTCCCTCCTCTTGTCCCCCACACCCCCGACAGGCCCTGGTGTGTGATATTCCCCTCCCTGTACTCATATGTTCTCATTGTTCGACTCCCACTTATGAGTGAGAACATGTTCCTGTGTTAGTTTGCTGAGAATGATGGTTTCCAGCTTCACCCATGTCCCTCAAAGTACACAAACTCATCCTTTTTATGGTTGCATAGTATTCCATAGTGTATATGTGCCACATTTTCTTTATACAGTCTATCATTGATGGGCATTTGAGTTGGTTCCAAGTCTTTGCTTTTGTGAATAGTGCTGCAGTAAACATACATGTGCATGTGTCTTGATAGTAGAATCATTTATAATCCTTTGGGTATATAACCAGTAATGGGATTACTGGGCCAAATGGTATTTCTAGTTCTAGATACCTGAGGAATAGCCACATTGTCTTCCACAATGGTTGAACTAATTTACACTCCCACCAACAGTGTAAAAGTGTGCATATTTCTCCACATCCTCTCCAGCATCTGTTGTTTCTTGACTTTTTAATGATCACTATTCTAACTAGTGTGAGATGGTATCTCATTGTGGCTTTGATTTGCATTTCTCTAATGACCAGTGATGATGAGCTTGTTTTCATGTTTTTGGCCACATAAATGTCTTCTTTTGAGAAGTGTCTGTTCATATCCTTCGCCCACTTTTTGATGGTGTTGTTTGTTTTTTACTTGTAAATTGGTTTAAGTTCCTTGTCGATTCTGGTTATTAGCCCTTTGTCAGATAAATAGATGGCAACATTTTCTCCTATTCTGCAGGTTGCCTGTTTACTCTGATGATAGTTTATTTTGCTGTGCAGAAGCTCTTTAGTTTAATTAGATGCCACTTGTCAATTTTAGCTTTTGTTGCAATTGCTTTTGGTGTTTTAGTCATGAAGTCCTTGCCCATGCCTATGTCCTGAATGGTATTGCCTAGGTTTTCTTCTAGGGTTTTTATGCTTTTAGGTCTTACATTTAAGTCTTTAATCCATTTGAGTCAATTTTTGTGCAAGATGTAAGGAAGGGGTCCAGTTTCAGTTTTCTGCATATGACTAGCCAGTTTTCCCAGCACCATTGATTAAATAGGGAATCCTTTACCCGTTGCTTGTTTTTGTCAGGTTCGTCAAAGATCCGATGGTTGTAGATGTGTGACATTATTTCTGAGGCCTCTGTTCTGTTCCATTGGTCTATATCTGTTTTGATACCAGTACCATGTTGTTTTGGTTACTGTAGACTTGCAGTATAGTTTGAAGTCAGGTAGTGTGATGCCTTCAGGATTTGTTCTTTTTGCTTAGGATTGTCTTGGCTATATGAGCTCTTTTTTGGTTCCATATGAAATTTAAAGTAGTTTTTCCTAATTCTGTGAAGAAAGTTATTGGTAGCTTGATGGTAATAGCAATGCATCTATAAATTACTTTGGGCAGTATGGCCATTTTCACAATATTGATTCTTCCTATCCATGAGCATGGGATGTTTTTCCATTTGTTTGTGTCCTCTCTTATTCGCTTGTGCAGTGGTTTGTAGTTCTCCTTGAAGAGATCCTTCACATCCCTTGCAAGTGGTATTCCTAGGTATTTTATTCTCTTTGCAGTCATTGTGAATGGGAGTTCACTCATGATTTGGCTCTCTGTTTGTCTATTATTGGTGTATAGGAATGCTTGTGATTTTTGCACATTGATTTTGTATCCTGAGACTTTGCTGAAGTTGCTTAACAGCTTAAGGAGATTTTGGGCTAAGGCGATGGGTTTTCTAAATATATAATCATGTCATTTGCAAACAGAGACAATTTGACTTCCTCTTTTCCTATTTGAATATCCTTTATTTCTTTCCCTTGCCTGATTGCCCTGGCCAGAACTTCCAATACTATTTTGAATAGGAGTGATGAGAGAGGGCATCCTTGTCTTGTACCAGTTTTCAAAGGGAATGCTTCCAACTTTTGACCATTCAGTGTGAGATTAGCTGTGGGTTTGTCATAAATAGCTCTTATTATTTTGAGATACATTTCATCAATACCGAGTTTAATTAGTGTTTCTAGCATGAAGAGATGTTGAATTTTATTGAAGGCATTTTCTGCATTTATTGAGATAATCATGTGGTTTTTGTCATTGATTCTGTTTATGTGATGGATTATGTTTACTGATTTGCATTTGTTGAACCAGCCTTCCATCCCAGGGATGAAGCCAACTTGATCATGGTGGATAAGCTTTTTAATGTGCTCCTGGATTCAGTTTGCCAGTATTTTATTGAGGATTTCTGCATCAATGTTCATCGGGGATATTAACCTGAAATTTTCTTTTTTTGTTGTGTCTCTGCCAGGTTTTGGTATAAGGATGTTGGTGGCCTCATAAAATGAGTTTAGCAGGAGTCCCTCTTTGTCTATCATTTGGATTAATTTCAGAAGGATTAGTACGAGCTCCTCTTTATACCTCTGATAGAATTCGGCTGTGAATCCATCTGGTCCTGGGCATTTTTTGGTTGGTGGGCTGTTAATTATTGCCTAAATTTCAGAACTTATTATTGGTCTATTCAGGGATTCTACTTCTTCCTGGTTTAGTCTTGGGAGGGTGTATGTGTCCAGAAATTCATCCATTTCTTCTATATTTTCTAGTTTATTTGCATAGAGGTGTTTATAGTATTCTCTGATGGTAGTTTGTATTTCTGTGAAATCAGTGGTGATATCCCCTTCATCACTTTCTACTGTGCCTATTTGATTCTTCTCTCTTTTCTTCTTTATTAGCCTGGCTAGAGGTCTATCTATTTTGTTCATCTTTTCAAAAAACCAGCTCCTGGATTCATTGATTTTTTTGGAGGGTTTTTTTTTTTGTGCCTCTGTCTCCTTCAGTTCTGCTCTGATCTTATTTACTTCTTGTCTTCTGCTAGCTTTTGCATTTCTTTCCTCTTGCTTCTCTAGCTCTTTTAATTGTGATGTTAGGGTGTCAGTTTTAGATCTTTCCCACTTTCTGATGTGGGCATTTAGTGCTATAAATTTCCCTCTTAACACTGCTTTAGTTGTGTCCCAGAGATTCTGGTATGGTGTTTCTTCATTCTCATTGGTTTCAAAGAACTTATTTATTTCTGTCTTAATTTTGTTATTTACCCACTAGTCATTCAGGAGCAGGTTGTTCAATTTCCATGTAGTTGTGTGGTTTTGAGTGAATTTTGAAATTCTGAGTTCTAATTTGATTGCTCTGTGATCTATGAAACTGTTATGATTTCCATTCTTTTGCATTTGCTGAGGAGTGTTTTATTTCTAATTATGTGGTCAATTTTAGAATAAGTGCTATGTGGTGCTAAGAAGAATGTATATTCTTTGATTTGGTGTGAAGAGTTCTGTAGATGTTTATTAAGTCTGCTTGGTCTGGAGCTATGTTCAAGTCCTGAATATCCTTACTAATTTTCTGTCTCATTGATCTGTCAACGGGGTGTTAAAGTCTCCCGCTATTATTGCATGGTAGTCTAAGTCTCTTTATAGGTCTCTAAGAACCAGATTTATGAATCTGGGTGCTCCTGTATTGGGTGCATATATATATTTAGGATAGTTTACTCTTTTTGTTGTGTTGATCCCTTTACCATTATGTAATGCCTTCTTTGTCTTTTTTGATCTTTGTTGGTTTAAAGTCTATTTTATCAGAGACTAGGATTGCAACCTCTGCTGTTTTTTGCTTTCTGTTTGCTTGTTAAATATTCCTCCAACCCTTTATTTAGAGCCCATGTGTGTCTTTGTACGTGAGATGGGTCTCCTGAACATGGCACACCGATGGGTCTTGACTCTTTATCCAACTTTCCAGTCTGTGTCTTTTAACTGAGGCATTTAGCCCATTTACATTTAAGGTTAATATTGTTATGTGTGAATTTGATCCTGTCATTATGATGCTAGTTGGTTATTTTGCCCATCAGTTGTTTCTTCATAGTGCCAATGGTCTTTACACTTTGGAATGTTTTTGCAGTTTCTTCATAGTTTTGTATGCAAAACTTCAGTGTTTTGCAGTTTTTCGTAGCGTCAATTGTCTTTACACTTTGAAATGTTTTTGCAGTAGCTGGTATCAGTTTTTACTTTCCACAGTTAGTGCTTCCTTAAGAGCTGTTGTAAGGCCAGTTTTGTGGTGACAAAATCTCTCAGCATTTGCTTGTCTGTAAAATATTTCATTTCTCCTTCACTTATGAAGCTTAGTTTGACTGAATATGAAAGTCTGGGTTGAAAATTATTCTCTTTAAAAATGTTGAATATTGGCCCCCAGTCTCTTCTGACTTGTAGGGTTTCTGCAGGGAGATCTGCTGTTAGTCTAATGGGTTTGCCTTTGTGGGTAACCTGACCTTTCTCTCTGGCTGTCCTTAACATTTTTTCCTTCATTTCAACCTTGGTGAACCTGACAATTTTGTGTCTTGTGGTTGCTCTTCTCGAGGAGTATCTTTGTGGTGTTCTCTGTATTTCCTGAATTTGAATGTTGACCTGTCTTGCTAGGTTGGGGAAATTCTCCTGGATTATATCCTGACGTGTGTTTTCCAACTTGGTTCCATTCTACCCGTCACTTTCAGGTACACCAATAAAATGTAGGCTTGGTCTTTTCACATTGTCCCATATTTTTTGGAGGCTTTGTTCATTCCTTCTCATTCTTTTTTCTCTAATATTTTCTTCATGTTTTATGTCATTAAGTTGACCTTCAATCTCTGATTCTTTTCTTCTGCTTGATCAATTCAGCTATTGATACTTGTATATGCTTCACAAAGTTCTCATGCTGTGTTTTTCAGCTCCATCAGGTTATTTATGTTCTTCTCTAAACTGCTTATTCTACTTAGTAGTTCCTGTAACCTTTCATCAAGTTTCTTAGCATCCTTGCATTGGGTTATAACATGCTCCTTTAGCTTGGAGGAGTTTGTTATTACTCACCTTGTGAAGCCTACTTCAGTTAATTCGTCAAACTCATTCTCCGTCCAGTTTTCTGCCCTTGCTGCTGGAGAGTTGTGATCCTTTGGAGGGGAAGAGGCATTCTGGGTTTTGGAATTTTCAGGTTTTTTTTTTTTTTCCACAGGTTTTTTGTTTTGTTTTGTTTTGTTTTGTTTTTTAATCTTTGTGGATTTATCTACCTTTGGTCTTTGATATTGGTAACCTTCAGATGGGGATTTTGTGTGGGCATCCTTTTTGTTGATGTTGATGCTATTGCTTCCTGTTTGTTAGTTTTCCTTCTAACAGTCAGGTCCCTCTTCTGCAGGTCTGCTGGAGTTTGCTGGAGGTCCACTCCAGATCCTGTTTGCCTGAGTATCACCAGTGGAGGCTGCAGGACAGCAAAGATTGGTGCCTGCTCCTTCCTCTGGAAGCTTTGTCCCAGAGGGGCATTCGCGAGATTCCAGCTGGAGCTCTCCTGTATGAGGTGCCTGCTGACCCCTGCTGGGAGATGTCTCCCCATCAAGAGGCACAGGGGTCAGGGACCCAACTTAAGGAGGCAACCTGTCCCTTAGCAGAGATTGAATGCTGTGCTGGGAGATCTGCTGTGCTCTTCAGAGCCGGCAGGCAGGAAGGTTTAAGTCTGCTGAAGCTGTGCCCACAGTCACCCCTTCCCCCAGGTGCTCTGTGCCAGGGAGATGGGAGTTTTATCTATAAGCCCCTGACTACTGCCTTTCTTTCAGAGATGCCCTGCCCAGAGAGGAGGAATCTAGAGAGGCAGTCTGGCTACCGTGGCTTTGCTGCACTGCAGTGGATTATGCACCCAGTTTGAACTTCCCAGCTTTGTTTATACTGTGAGGGGAAAACTGCCTACTCAAGCCTCAGTAATGGCAGACGCCCTCCCCCCACCAAGCTCAAGAGTCCCAAGTCGACTTCAGACTGCTGTGCTGGCAGCAAGAATTTCAAGCCAGTGGATCTTAGCTTGTTGGGCTCTGTAGGGGTGGGATCTGCTGAGCGAGACCACTCGGCTCCCTGGATTCAGTGCCCTTTCCAGGAGAGTGAATGATTCTGTCTCACTGGTGTTCCAGGTGCCACTGGTGTATGAAAAAACTCCTGCAACTAGCTCGGTGTGTGCCCAAATGGCCACCCGGTTTTGTGCTTGAAACCCAGGGCTCTAGCTGTATAGGCACCCGAGGGAATCTCCTGGTCTGTAGGTTGTGAAGACGGTGGGAAAAGCATAGTATCTGGGCTGGATAGCACTGTCCCTCATGGCACAGTCCCTCATGGCTTCCCTTGGCTAAGGGAGGTAGTTCTCCAACCCCTTGCACTTCCTGGGTGAGGTGACGCTCCAACCTCAGGATGCAGAATTTTTTAAGGATGAAGGAAATATAAAGCACTTCTGGATGGGTACTTACTTTTCAAATGGGGAAACTGAATGAACCCAGGAAGGGAGAAACTAGCTCAAGTCACTGACCGCTCTGGGGTCAGAGTAGATTCTGTTCTCCCAGCACCCAGTGAAGTGCTTCATCCCCTCAACCCACAGCAGTATCTTTGTATCAACACTTCCAAACATGTGAGTAAAAGCTGCAGGTAAAGGAACTTCCAAATGCCTCTTTAAGAATGCATAATCTTCACCTAGGAAAAAATTCCCTTCTTTTGAGACATTTAGAAAATTAAAGCTGACTCTGAACAGTGACAAATTTTCCTAATTTCAAATGTGAGTTCAGGCACCCACCAGTTATATGGATAAAGTGATGAATATGAAACATGAAGAATTAAACAAGATATATATGAAAAAAGTTTTGCAATGCAATTTCTATTATTAAAATATTTTTGTTCCCCTTCATCCAAGTCCGAGGACATAAATCATTTGTAGCCAATATAAAGAAGCAATTTTCATGAAAAATATTTTATTTGTATTTTTTCTAACCTCTAGCTGATTAAACAGGTACCTTACACTTATGAATTTGGAGGAAAATAATAGTAGCTGCTTGTCATATCTTCTCACTTGGAAGAGTCTCTACTTTAAATTTTCTAAGATAAAATTCCTTGTTCTATACTCCCAGAGGTTGAAACTTTAAAAGTAAAATAAAATTCTTTTGATAGGATGTTGGATAATTTAATAAATAGAAAGACCTTCAGTATCTTAGTAAGAAATTTATCTTGGTGTAAATGTTTGTACGTATTTTGTTATTTTATCTCAAAACACTTACATGTGAAGAATGATTCTTTCTAAAGACACACATTCCCTTCACAGAGAACAGCATTCTACAGTCATCAATTTAAAGTTGGAACCTCTGAGCTAACCTTTCTCCTTAATTAGATATAACTTAGGACAGGGTTTATTAAGGCTTTATTTTGTTATGGGCAGAATTTAAAAGCATGTATCAAATAGAAAAGCAAGGATTATACGTGTGGCAAAAACTAGGGAAAAGAGAAAATGAATGAGCAAGGACACAAAATGTACTTGGTACTTGTTATGGGTAAATACATAGATTTAGGTAAGCCCTTTGCATACTGCAGAGAATGTTTGAAATTTCAGGAGGCTTTTCAGCCTTGAAATCCTCATCCTTTTGAAAGGAACCCTCCAACCGTTTCAGTCTTGGTAAGAGAGAGGTCCTCCTCCTGCTATCTAAAAAGCTAGTCTTTTCCTTTCCCCATCCCCTGGTAGCTAAAACACAGACATGTATCTTAGACTCACCCAATCAGGCACTGACACCGAGAAATTTGTTATTTGAGGCAGTATTTTGCAGGTAAACTGGCTCTTTGGGAAAAAAACAAAAACAGACCTGATTTGTAATATTTGCCACTTTCCGTGGTGTAAATAACTCCCACCATGGCTGATTTCAAACTAAAACTCTTTAACACCAGCTGGTGAAATTCCTGAATGTTTAGCAGTTGTGTCTCATAAGTAGTTTCCATTCAGGTTCAAGTCATCATCGAGAGGGGATGATGCCGAGAGTCAGTGGAGGCGAGAGTGTCATGGCATCAATGTCTGACCCACCCAGACAGCAGCAGCAGCAGCAGCAGCAGGAACTAGCCTCAGTGGTAGAGAAACCAGTTCCAGGGAACCAGCGGGGGAATCCCAACCAGCCATTCCTAGTGTTGACAGTGGATTTCATTTTTATTTGCTTGATTTCTCTTAGCACCTGCTCATTTTCTGGCCCCGGTTCTTTCACCTTTCTGTCAATTTTGTGAGCATCTCAGTTGTCTCCCAGTAATTCCTTTTCTGATTAAGTCAGCCAGAATTGGTTTCTACTGCCTGCAACAAAGAGTCATGATACACTTTTAATTAAGCCTAATCACCCTTTGAGTAAGGTCCTATGATTATTGTCTCCAGTTTACAGATGAGGAAATGAGACCCAGAGAACTTAAATGACTTGCTTAAGGTCACAGGCAGCTGGTAAGTAACAGAACCCAAATGCTATTTCCACTACACCAAGCTTCCTCTCAAAAACCAAGGCCATCTCTCTTCTGCATATCCAGTACTCATGGCATGCCCTTGGTTTCAGTCTCTGGCAAGCCTATATTATACAAGGAACATTACTTGGTGTGGAAAATTTTTGAATTTTGGAAATTTTGAGTTTTTGAAATAACTAACTTCTCCAAACATTACGCCCAAGTAATCATTGCCTTTTAGAGCAATCAGAATAAAATGTGAGATATCTATTTGTAAAGAGTAGCTGATTTCTTTTTGTAGTCCATATCTGAAGGGATTTTTCTTCTTTAATAAATCATGCTGCAGAACCTTCAGGGTTTAACTAAGGAAGGAAAATTCCCTAGGATAGAGGGGCTGCTGAACAAGTGGTCTTGACTCAGTGTCATGAAATGTAACATCCCCTCTTGGGGTTCTCCTGCTTTCAGAATTTCAGCCACAAATGTACTATCTTCCAAGTGTGTTTTGCTCTAGTTTTAACATTCTGTATGACATAGACAAAACTTTTCTTTTGCACATCTTTAGAACAGCACTAATTCTGGCTGGAATAAGAAAATGCGAATAAACAGTTTAAGGAATATCAATCATTCTATAGGCAAAGCAATGCATTCTGATTCTACAATGGCTAGCTGGATCTCAGTATTGGTAAAAGTTCCTAGTCGCAGACAACAGAATTCACTCTAGTTAGTTAAAGCAGAAGAAATGCATTAAAGAATATTAGAAAGGTCACAGAATCACTGGACGATCTGGAAGAATAGCATTTAGATTAAGCTACCAGGGACAACTCCCAGAACTAGCCCACAAAGCTGGCCTAGTAATGGGATAGCTGCTGTCACCAACTCCAGAACCACTCAAACTTTTCTGTGACCAGGAGGTTGCCTCCACTACTATCAACCCCCGGAATACCTTGTCTTGTTCATTTCCACACCAGTGATTCAGGTGCCCCAATGCTCTGCCAGTTTCCACAGGTAGTATACCTCTAAGAACATACATCATATGTGCATCCTAGGGGCAAGGGAGGTTGGAAAGCATAATTACTTTGTTGAGGGATGGGGACGTCTCAACAGATGGAGAACTATGAAAATGTCCACTCACTCCTACAAATGGCATTACTTTTCCACATGCCAGGAGGGAGAAGCTTTGAGTTCCAAGTTGCTGGCATAATTTCATAGACATGTTGCTTGGGTTTCTCACTTTCACGTGAGGAACTGCTTTTTAAGCATCTCAACTATTTTTTCAGTCAATTTTAAGATTAAGAGAGAAATCAAGTGAGAGACAGACAATGACGGATTGCCCTCTGCCTTTGATCTTTTTGTCTTGGTTCTTGCTTCTGAATAGCAATTAGCATCTTCCCCAGCATATTTACCCCATAAATACCTCTATCCCTCTTCTGAAATCTCATCCCTTATCTATGGCCATGGTCAAGGGAGGAGGGGGAAGGCTCTGTGCTCCTCCTTCAGGTCCAGTAGCATAACGACACCTATGCCTGACATGGCCTGACGCTTGCCAAAACCCATGATCTCCTTTCCTTCCTGGGCACATAAGGAAACCACAGTTCCCAGGATCCTTTGCAGTTAGGTGTGGCCAAAGAACTGAGTTCCAGCCAACGGAATCCATAAATAATGCACAAAGTTTCTCAGCCAAGGCTTTTACAAAGTGACTTTACCTGCCCCACACTCTTTTCCTCTTTCTTCCTGATAGATGCAGATGACAATGAGGGCCTAAGAGATGGCAGAGCCACAGATATAAGAAACCTGGATCCCTTAAACATTTCATAGAGGAAACGCACCTGTCATCCAGAAACACCCATTTGAACTCTTATATAAAAGAGAGACTAATTCCTCTCGTATTTGGGCCATCATTAGTTTGGGGGTCTGTTTATTCTTTGACTTAATCTATGCCAACTAATACATTTAGAACACAACTTTAATTCCCATCTAGTAAGAAGACTTGTGTACAGGAATTCTTTCTTCGTAACATCAAATATAAATATAAAATGGTTTTACCCTTAGTTGTAGCAAGTTAAACACCACACTTCCATTTCTGAATACTTTCCACTAGTTCAATGGCTTTATATTATAGGATAACAGAGGTCAAGACTGAAGGTCCATAGCCATCGTAGACTAGTTAGCTCACTCAGTTCCAAGGTCAGATGCCCTGATGCCTTTCAGCTGTCTTGCAAATGTGTTCCTTTGGTCACCGAGAGTTATTAGAGGAAGAGTGGGAATAGAATATTCCAAACTTATTATAACTTTTGAAAAAATTTCTCAAAATTTCCATGCTATTGTGAAGTTAGTGACATTGTTTTTTACTTGTCATGGGCAGCCATCCTTTTACAGTAATAATGTAAGCCTCATTTAGCAGTCCTAGCCAATGAATAGAAAAAGAGTTGGAGAATATGTGCATTATAGTTCTCATCATACTTATGATAAAAGAGTGAATTATTTTCCTTTTGAAGTTGCATTAACATGGTCAGACTAATGGGATACTATTCAGTGTATTGAAAGAGGTAGTTTATTGAATGGGCTCACGTAAGCATTCCCCAAAAGACTGAATGCATCTATAAAAAGTGAGCAATTTACTTTCTTTTCATAAGGAGGAAAGTTCTTTTGAGAGATAATTTCTTCACTTCTAAAAATGGAAGAAACAAGAGCCATTAACAATAGTCTGTTGATTACACCTGTATTGATTTGAGAATATATAGCAAAGATGGGCAAACATGAAAGTATGTGTTCCTCTCTCCATGTAACTGCATATGTGCATGTGTGTATACATACATATATAAGTATATGGTATGTTCATGGTAGTTACACTGTATGAAGTTGCTGTGGGCATAAAATTAGTGAAAACTGAACCACTGTATGCAGGGAAAATATATATCTATAATATATATTTTATTTGTGTGTGTGTGTGTATTACAAAGATTATAGTATTAATTCCTGAGAACAATTCATCCCAGTAGATTCTTTTTACTTTATTTTACAGAAAGGAAAATTATGGTCAGAAATGTTCAATGACTTGCCTGAGGACGTCCCACCATCAGGTGCCAGAGTTGAGATTCAAGCCTGGTCCAGTTGGCCCCAGAGCCAGAGCTTCCTGCACCACCCTGCATTGGCTCCAGCCTCTGGCCATCTTTGTATGAGACAGTTGAACAAGAAGGCAGAACAGTTCTCTCCTGGAGCTCAGCTGGGAATGCACATGTCTGGGCAAATCAGATTTTTCACCACTCTGCATATATCCGCGAATGACTGGAGAAGCACCAAGAGTGTTGATTTTGGGATTACACACACATTTTAATGAGTAAGCAAATTAACAAATATGGATCTACAAATGATGAGGATTGACTGTGTATACATATATGACCTACTTTTATGTCTGTATTTGTAAGCTACCAGCTTTTATTCATACAGATGTACATATATGTATATGTATATATATGCACAGCTTGGGGAATAGAAGCCTCATTCTCCAGAGCAAATGACAAGAGGATCCACCCTAACAACTAATGATTCAGCTGGTGCAATCAAAGCTGGATAAGTAATGAGCCACTTTTGGAGAGAAGGGCTGTTCAATTGGTACTACAAAGCTTTCAAAACATCAGTAGCTATTTCCTTCATGACTAAGGATGATTAGTTGTTCAGTAATTTACTTCTTACACAATTTCTTTAGCTTTCTAACAAAATTTTAACTGCTTGAATATTAATATATTTCCATTGCTTTTATTTTTCCTTATAACTATTTTTGCTTTTTTATAACCGTCACTGGAACTTCTTGCCATCTTTCATGTTAGTTTCTGTGAAGTGGCAATCAACCAATTGGAATACAGTTGATTATTAGCTATATAGGGAAGTGGTACTCCCAGTGAAGTGTGATTTAAGGGGCACAACTAGACCCTGCCCTCTCCAAAACATCTCTTCCTGAGCTCCTGATATTCTTACTGAAAAGGAAAGTGTTAATAGATAGGCACGTCAGGCAAGGGGCATTGGAAGTATCTCCTCCACTTTGTTTTTTCCCCAGCCAACTCTGAATTAAGACAATTGGGAAGTCTCAGTTCCAAAAAGCTGTTATGACACCTCTCCACCCAAAATCCAACCTTGGATTAGGTATCTGAGCCAAGTCCCACCTGCTCCTTAGCTGCACCTACTTACCACTCTCCATGAGCTCATCATTATGTGGAATACTGCCTGTTCACAAGACCATCTCATCTACAACTTGAGCTTCTCTAGAATGTACCTTTAAGAGCTATGAACCCAGTACCTTCACAAGGCTACAATCTTGGGGAGGGATCTTCCACTGCCACTTGTAAATGTTTTGTGTCCCTCTCCAAACCACATTAGTTTCTCAATACCTACATCTGGTGCTAAGTAACCCCATATTACCTGGAGCCATTCTGCCCTGGGAAATGTAGGATAGCTCAATCCTAATTCCATGCCTTGGTGGAAACCAAAGCCTTCCCCCAAGTTTCTGCTAATTCCCAAATTGGGGGGAAAGGATGATATTCTCATAGTCTTCTTTATCTCTTGGTGCCAGTTTATATGTGTGCATTTTCTTTCTCAAGTCATGTCTGCTGAAACCTGAAACTGATCCCCTGACACGATTTCCAAAATTTGTCCAAAAAAATTCTGTCTGCTCTAAACACCCCTGAGTGCAGTTGACATTTCTGAGGACTTGGTCATCATAGGAAGAGGGTCACATTACACACCAGAAAGCAAACAACATAAAACACAAATCAGCAATTTTTGTTTTTAAGAACTGTTGCGGTCTCCCTGCTTTTGGTTGCTGCCTTTAGCTCCATATAGTGTCCTAACTTCTCCCAGGTCACACTCCCTCTTTGGGGAAATGAAAAACAAAATAAAATCTTCCTCTCTTTGCCATATACAAAACAGATCAGGCATCCATATTTGTTACTTCAGTTACTGCCCACCTGGGAGCCTCAGCCTGTCCCTGCCACAGCAAGAAGTCTCATTAGGTTATTTTCTTCAACAAAAATAGTAAATCCTATGGTCAGCTGTTAAGATCTTTTGTTTTATATCCATCCTGTTACTCCTGTAATAGTTTACAAAGGATTTTCACACCAATTATCTCCTTTAATCTTAACAGTGCTGTGAGGGGGTTAGAGTAGGTGTCATTATCAGCCTTGGTTTAAAAACGAGGGAAATGAGATGAAACAAATACATCACTCAAATCTGCATCTGTGGATGCTGTAGTGGGTTGAATAGTCTCCTTCTAAAATGCACACCTACCTGGAACTTCAGAATGTGACCTTATTTGGAAATAGGGTCTTTGCAAATGTAATTACTTAAAGAACTCTAGATGAAATTACCTTAGATTTAGGGTAGACTCTGAATCTAATGACTGGTGTCTTGTTAAGAAAAAGAGTAGAGATATTTGACACACAGAAACACAGAAAAGGAGGCATGGATATGAAGACAGAGGCAGAATTTGGAGTGAGGCAGCCACAAGCCAAGGAACTCCTGGAGCCACCAAAAGCTGGAAGAATCAAAGAAGAATTCTCCCCCAAAGCCTTTGGAGGGGATGTGGCCCTGCTGACACCTTGGTTTCTTTCTCCTCCAGAATTGTGAGAAAATACTTTTCTGTTGTTTTAAGCCACCAAATTTGTGGTAATTTGTTAGAACAGTCCTGGTAAACTAACACAGATGTCACATATGGAGATTTGTTTTAATTCGTCACTTCTTTCCCATATACATGGTGGCCACAGCTCAAAAATGTTCTATAAAACCAGCCTCCACAAAGAATGAAGCACAGAATCAGCTGCAGCTCCTGTGGCTTCTAAAGAAATCACCTCTGCTGTCTCAGCCATCGAGAATGAGACAGACTCACAAAGGCTTCACTCAGAAAAGGAGTTCATGGTGTTCCAGCCCCCAGTGAAACTCACAAGCATCCCAACCCAGCTCAGGAACTCAAACATCTAAATTCATAACATTTTCAAGAAACTTTCACTGGCTAAAAAAGGAACACTTTTTGGAATTCTTTTATGAATAGACTTTCTGGAACTCTGTCCAATATTTTATATGAGTATTTGGTTTGGGAGTTCTGAGAGGGCTGCAATCATCCTCTCCCTGCAGAGTCCTGGATAGCATTACCTCCTACAGGATACAATATATGATACTACTCAGAGTTTTGCCAACCAGAGAAGCTCATCCAAACTTTAGCATACAGAGTTTTCACTGGGGCTTCTTTACATAGGCATGATTGATTAATTCACTGGCAATGTGATTAATATTATTTGGAACTCACAAAAATCCCTGGGAGGGTGGTTGTATTAGTCTGTTCTCACGCTGCTATGAAGAAATACCCAAGACTGGGTAATTTACAAAGGAAAGAGGTTTAATTGACTCACAGTTCTGCATGGCTGGAGAGGCCTCAGGAAACTTACAATCAAGGTGGAAGGGAAAGCGAAGATGTCCTTCTTTACACGAGCGGCAGGAGAGAGAAATGCAGAGCCAAGGAGGGGAAAGCCCCTTATAAAACCATCAGATCTCATGAAAACTCACTTACTATCATGAGAACAGCATGGGGGAACCACCCCT
This sequence comes from Rhinopithecus bieti, assembly GCF_001698545.2. Taxonomy (NCBI): domain Eukaryota; kingdom Metazoa; phylum Chordata; class Mammalia; order Primates; family Cercopithecidae; genus Rhinopithecus; species Rhinopithecus bieti. The sequence continues at coordinate 178,634 of NW_016811727.1, forward strand.
ATGATCCAATCACTTCCCACAAGATCCTTCCCCCAACACGTGAGGATTATAATTCAGATTACAATTCAAGATGAGATTTCGGTGGGGATGCAACCAAATCATATCAGTGGTTTTGTTTTGGAGGTGAGGTTGCTCTGCATGCTGGGATATCTATGTAAATAGGGGCTTAGTCAATGCAGACTGAACACAGGACACTTTAACGGAACTATTAACTGAAAGCAAGTTTAATGTGTATCATTCTGGCTGCATGGCATAAAAAAAAGTCTTCCAGTTCTCAAATGGGAAAGCACATGTTTTCTGAGCCAGTGGCTATAAAATTGACTCACATCTGCATCTTAATTGCATTTTACACATTCTGTGTTTAGTGCCTATTAATTAACGCGCAAGATGAATAAGTTTCGAGAGGCTCACAGAATTCTCGCCTGGGAGTTTTCTTTCTTAAGGAGTCTGTATACAGCTCTCCACTAACCTGGATGCCCGGTTTTCTTTGACAAATTTCTGATGTGACAAATTTCAGCTGGGATGCACTGATGATATAAAGTGAGCTTCTCCCCTTACAGACTCCTGCTTATATACAAACAGGAAAGCCACAGCATGGTTACTCCCAGCACAGGAAATGGAAAATAATTAGTGAGGGGAATTTCCCCTCCCCCATCTAAATATGAAATATACAAACATTGAAACTTTAGAAAGACAAATTCGAGGGTGGTCGTTTACCTTGCACAAGGCACCTCTAGCAGGTGTTTGTAAGCAACAAACTTTCCACCGTTACTTGTAAACACCAATTACCCAGAGTTAAGCCAGACCTCACAGGTTAAGGGCACAGTCCTCTATAAGACTTCTCTCATTTTCAGACACCAGCTGCAAGTTTGGGGTCCCCAGGGCCACTCTCACTTCTGATCAGCTGGCTACAAATCTAGAGGTCCTCATGAAGCCCCTCACATTCAATAATTCCCTAGAATGACTCATAGAACTCAGGAAAGAACTATACTTAAAATTACAATTTTGTTATAACAAAAGAATACAAGTGACAACCAATCAGGGAGAGACACAGAGAGGGAGTTCTGGGAGGGTCGCAATCATCCTGTCTCTGCAAAGTCCCACACAACATTACCTCCTCCAGGATACGATGTGTGATAATACTCAAAGAGTTTTGCCAAACAGAGAAACTCATCCAAACTTCAGCATGCAGAGTTTTTATTGGGGCTTCATTGCACAGGCATGATTGATTGATTCATTGGCAATGTGATTAAACTCAATCTTCAATTCTTCTCCCTTCCCTGGAGGTTGGGCTCAAGCCCCAAACCTGTAATCATAGGATTGGTCTTTCCAGTGTGTCCAGCCCCCATGCTGAGTCACCACATTAGCATAAACTATCAGCTGTGATCTGAGGGGTCCACCATGAATAACATAGATAATGCTACCACTCAAGGAAATGTCCAGAGTTTAGAGGCCCCTTCCCAGGAATGGGAGACAAATGTTAGCCAAATTATTTGTTGTTGTAGTTGTTTGGTTTTGTTTTTTTAAAAGATATTAAAACTCAGCTTTTATTTGTTCAGTTATAAAAACTTAAAGTTTAAATGTATGCTGTATTTCTTCTCAGAGCAAAAGTGTTCTTCTGTATTACTATCCTGTATAAATTTGTTTTTGTTTGTGTGTTTGTTTGTTTGAGACGGAGTCTAGCTCTGTCTCCAGGCTGGAGTTCAGTAGCACAATCTCGGCTCACTGCAACCTCCGCCTCCCAGGGTCAAGGGATTCTCCTGCCTCAGCCACCCGAGTACCTGGGATTACAGGCACGCACCACCACACCCAGCTGATTTTTGTATTTTTAGTAGAGATGGGGTTTCACCTTCTTGGCCAGGATGGTCTCAATCTTCAGACCTCATGATCTGCCCACCTCAGCCTCCCAAAGTGCTGGGATTACTAGTGTAAGCCACCGCGCCTGGCCAATCCTGTATAAATTTGTTAGCCAAGATAGCTACTTGTATGAAAGGAGAGGGAAGAGGGTGATGGACGGAAATGATTGCTACAGGACAGTCCATCCTTCCAAATCTACTGGGATAGGGGAGTGAGGGTGGGAGAGAGATGGTCCCACAGAGGCTCCCGTGGGTAAATGATGGGTGCATCCCTCTCTGCAGTCAGGCTGTACCTATACTTCCCAGTCCTCTAAGAGGTGTCATTCTGGCCACCTCACTCAGCCCAGTCCCTAATCCCATTCATGTTCACTTTCCTCATGGGCTGCTCCTGTGCCTGACTTCCATCATGACTGGTTCTGATTAGGCCTCTGGTTTCTCTATCAGCCTTAGATCATTAAGACAAAGACATGCTTGCTACCTTCAAACCTGTGCCTGGCATGTAAAATCAAGCAAAAAATGTTGGGAAGTCTTGGAGTATCTCTTCATATCCTTATTAATCACATCTAGATCACATTATTTTCTGATCACAGTTCCATATTATTTTTAATATAAAATGTGCATGTAGTAAAGAGTGTTTCTCAAAGTATCAATAGGAGATCAGCTATGTTTGAATGAGCTTTATTTTGCTACCATGGTCTAAGGATCACCCAAAGGCTCAAGCTTGAACCCTGTGGAACTGGTTAGTTTCTCTGCTCCAGCTGGTTAGTTTATTTGCAGCTGGTTAGTTTCTTTGCTCCATGACCACAGTCCTTACCTGAAGCTTAGCCAAGTCACTCCCCAGGAGGATCAAACCCTAAAGTAATAATGATTCAGTACAAATTAATCATTCAATGATACTAGAGGGGGACAAAAAGTCCATACTCACTGAAAGCATTATCTGCACATGTGTGTGTATATTAATATATTTTTTTCTGCACATTAGACAAATGCCACTGGCAAATTTAAAACAACTCAGATGGCTGGACTCACACTGTCTTTATCTTATTTTAAATTATTCAGTTCACTCTACAACCTCAGCATCTCCCACATTCTTCTACAGCCTCTGCAATACTAGGCAAACTCAATGAGTGAATCCCCACCATGCGTGAACCACTTTATCCTCATGGCCATTCTCTAGGAATCCACTGCAGCATTTTTCCCAGCAGATAACTTTCCCATTCTCTACCAACACAAACTTCCACTCCACCACTGCACCTGCTGGCAGGAAAACAGTATGAGTCTAGAATGCAGCCTTGCAATAGTAAGGTGTGATGTAAGTGTTCCATCTCCTAAGACTCTCATGGTTTCCAGTTTGCAATGAATTGCACATCAGTGCTTGTGATATAATGGATCTGGAACCTGACACTAACTTGCTGAAACTCTGAAGATATTGCTACTACCCTCTTTGTTTTCTGTGTACTCTTTCTTCCACTAGAGTACTTCTGCCATTATCCATTTCCTGCTTTAGGTTTAACCCTGGAGCCTCAAGACTGCCACCGAAACCAACATCTCCCCTAGAAGAGTTCCTAGACAACATTTCGCAGTCCTCATAGTCAACCAAGTCCAATTGTGCTAGGCTCACTTCTTTGGCTCTGTCTATGAGCAAGTTGCTAGAAAGCAACTTCTCTGCAAAACATGTAGCTGCTTTAGCAGATGTCTCTTGTCCTTTTCCAGAATACCCATTCTGCTACAGGAGATTCAAGTCTTTCATTTCTTGAAACTTCAGAATAACTCAAGTTACCAGTCTCAAAGGTAACTAGAGCTTCTGTGTCTGAAATCTATCCAGCAGGAACATGTTCTCATGAATTGTCACAGACGTTTCCATGCTGCTTCCTGTGGGTCTTTGGTTTTAGAAATCAAATGTCCACTGTTTTCTTGAAGATGCTCTGGTTTGGTGAACAGCTCCTGCCTGGAAGGTCCAGGGTTCAGTTTACCACTAACTCCCTGATTGCTTCTCAGAACCGCAGCCTCCCCAAGAGAAACATCCTTCTCTTGTTTTATGTCCCAGTCCTTCCTCGTGTCCTTGTCCTTCCCCGTGTCCATAGGCTGCCCTGCAGCAGCCAGACAAAAAGCATTCTGGCAAGACCCTCTCCAACAAGCAGGGCAGACAATATGGCACCAATGGCTGAGAGGCTGTGACTCCAGGAGACAAAGGGACCAGGAAGGGGCTCAGGTCACACAGAAAGAGTCACCCAAATTCTTTATTTATACTTCTGTACAAAGAGGACTCATCTCTAAAATGAGGAGAATAATAATGCCCCATGCATGGGCATTTCATAAAGATTAAAGTAATATATATTTCTGGAATATAATGCTCATTCTTTGAGTGTTAGCTATTATTATTATCTTACTGAATTTGTGGTCACTGAACTTCAAAACACATCCACTGCTAACTCTGTTGTAAGCACCGGAGCATGGGGGAAACATTTTATTCATCTTTATACACTTCACAGTAACTGTGTCTGGCATAAAAGGTTTTCAATATGTGTTTACTGGTTTGTTTTAAAAATATATCTACATTTAAGGTTAGTGCATTTAAGATTGATATCTATTTGGCCTTGTTTGATTTTAATGTCAGAACACCTTTATATGAGAGATCAGAGGAGCAGCAGAAGCTGCATTTAAAACAATTTGAGCAATAGGCAACTCCAGGGCTACTCAAACATTGAGGAGAATAGACCTGACATCTTGATGAAAGAAAAAGCTTGTATGCATTTCTGTCCAAAGTTCTAAAGTTTTAAAGACATTTTCTCGGCATTGAAAAGAGTAAGTTCTATTATGAAAAAAGATTTAAAAGTACTATCCTATCCTATATACCTGAAGAAAAGTAATTTTAAAATGCCATTTGCAATAACAACAAAACTGTAAAGTACTTCAAATGAATTTACAAAATGTGCAAGACACTGTAAATTTTACTGAAAAGTATATCAGATTATGAGGGACAAGATTCAATATTTGTAAACATTCAATTGTCCACAAATTTATCTGTAAATTCAATGCAATCCTAATAAAAATCCCCAACCTATTTTTTATATAACTTAGCAGTATCATGCTAAAATTAATATGTAAGAGTAAATGCAGAGCAGTAATCAAGGTAATTTTGGAAATAAAAAATAAATTCTAGTTCTTTAATTTCTAACACCAAACTTTATTATAAGGTAGAGTAACAACCAATATAGTACTGAAGTAAGAATAGATAAGTGGATCTTTGCAATGGAACAGAAAGTACACATATACTGTATATGGAAATTTAGTATATGCTAAAAATGACATTTCAAATTTGTAGGTAGACAATTATGTAATAAGTGGTGTTATATCAACTGGGTATCCATTGGTAAAAAGAAATAAAATATATCATTTTTTCATGCTAATTACAAAGTAAATTACAACTAGATTAAAATCCGAAGGGTAAGATTAAAAAGTGTATAAAAGTGTTTGGCCCGGCGCAGTGGCTCACGCCTGTAATCCCAGCACTTTGGGAGGCCGAGGTGGGCAGATAATGAGGTCAGGAGATCGAGACCATCCTGGCTAACATGGTGAAACCCCGTCTCTACTAAAATACAAAACAAAACTAGCCAGGCGTGGTGGCGGGCACCTGTAGTCCCAGCTACTCAGGAGGCTGAGGCAGGAGAATGGCGTGAACCCCGGAGGCAGAGCTTGCACTGAGCTGAGATAGCGTCACTGCACTCCAGCTTGGGCGACAGAGCGAGACTCCGTCTCAAAAAAAAAAAAAGAAAAAGAAACAAAGTGTATAAAAGTGTTCAAAACAAATAAATGAAAATGCATGCATGAAATTGAATAGGTAGATCCTTCTTAGGATTTTTTTTAAGTCATAAGAGAAAGAATTGGTAAATTGACTACTTTAAAATAAAACTTTTATAATATGACAAATAATATACAGAAAGATTTTTAATGGAAGACTAAGAGAAGATATATCAACATATGATAGATAAAATATTGGTTTTTGGATAGACAAAGGAAAATTCTCTAAAAATGGAAGGAAGTACAAACAATCTAATGTAAAAATGGACCAAAAAAACCCGAGTGGGCAATCCACAGAAGGGAAACACAAATAGGACATTAAACATATACAAAACAATGCTCAATTCCATTAGAAATCAAGAAAATGAAAATTAAACAATCACTTACTCTTGTTATACCCTTCAGGTTGGCAAAAAGAAATTGTTTGATATTATCAGCTGTAGCAGAGAGTATAGGTAAATGTGTATTCTCATAGCCAGCTAACGGGATTCTATATGGGGCATATCTTATGTTCTGATAATTCTGTTTTCTATGTTCAAGTTATGTAAGAGTGAGACTGGCAACACGCTAAATGTCCACCAATACAAGAATGGCCAAATAAGCGCATCTTTACAACAGCTGATGTTTAAGTGGGTAATATGAGATATGTACTATATAAGATACACTTATGCATACTGACATGGAAGATCTTGAACACAGATTGTTGATGGAAAAAAGCAGTTGCAAAACTACACATATAGAATGTAATCATTATGTTTGTTAAAAATACATATTTCCCCAAAATAGTATATATTTTCTACATGTACTAAATGTTTGTAACTGCATGAGTAAATATATTCAAGAATGCTCACAAATTTTTCCTGTGCAGAGGGCACTAGGATTTGAGGAAGTAGGCAGAAAAGAATTTAGCCTTACCTGTAACATTTTAATTTTTACAAGGTGAATGGTCTACTGTATTACACCTGTAATAGTAATAGCTGGAGAAAATGTATCCTAACTCCTTCCTAGACTTTAGGACACTGTTTACTGTATCTTTGGTTCATTGTGATGTTAAACATTTAAAACTCTGTGAATTCAGTTCTACAATTCTCATTCTACTGATAACTAGACGTTGGATTATATTGGGCTTCACTGTTTTTTCCCAATTTCATTATTCAAGTTCTCTACATTGTATTTAATGCCTTCTCGAAGAGATTTTTTTATCTAGCATTCTATTTTAGGAGGACAGAATGACAGAAAAGTTTTTGATGCCTAATTTTCTCTTTAGCCTTAATTGGCTTGAATAATTCTCTTTCTCTCTCATGTTGTAATCCAAATGGATTTATCTTGATAAATCATGTTGAGGAAAAAGCGAATATTTTTTGTATCCCAAGAGACTTCAGAGAATAAAAAATAATTGCTTTGTTGTTTTTTTCTGTGCTTGTATTCATACCCCAAATATTTCACAGTTGTCTTCAGAAACATTGCGTACTTTAAGAACTCAGCAAATGTTTTCTTTAAAAAGAGAGAGAGATCACAAGCCATCAGCCCATTTGTTTCCCCTCTAGACCTAGGTGAAATCCATCTACTCTGATGCTCATAAAATGGGGACCCTCCTGTCCAGAACATCATTTCTCTATGAGTATTTTTCTCATCCCTTTGATTTATTTCCCTGCTTTTGTCATTGTAGAGAGCTATCTTGAATCATAAAGAAAGCCCTATCTTTTATATATCTGAAAAAGACAGGGATATAATTGAACTCTACCCACAGGTATAAAATAAAATAAGCCCATAAATACAGCCATAACGCTGGGAAAGTATAGAAAATGTTTGTGTTCTCATTATTTTAGGAAATAAGACTTTAAGCAGCAAACAGCATATGAATCTGCACTGACAGGTAATATGAAAATGAGCAGAAGGAGGCAAATAAGGTGTGACTCATCCCTAGGGTCATTTATCTCCAGGAAACAGGTTGCACATATTTCTGAGCTTCTGCCCCTTGGTGGGGAGTACCTGAGGGGTAGGGGACAGGGCACCCACCAGCAAGCTTTACAAGCACTAAGAAGTGCCCACTGACCTCTGGGTTGGTGGGCCTGCTATCCTCCTTCTCTCCACGCCAGAGAATTTCCCTGGGTCCTGAAGCTTTGAACCCTAACAAATGATGTTATGGTTATTCATCCTAATCCATTTTAAGCTCACAGGCTTCACAGTCACCTCAGCATCTGTTACTGTCTAATGATCTTATATATCCAGTCACAGAGATGGCAGGATGTGGTAGTAAAAATGCCTTTTCTCCCTCTCGGGGCAACCCAAGGTCTCACATCTGGCACATACAAGTATCAAAGTGAAAATGGAAGCAAGGAGAGGCATATAGGCAAAACAACAACAACGACACACACACACACACACACACACACACACACACACAGAGGTGACAATAGCTGGAATGAAACCACCTTTGAAAAATTATGACAGTGAGAAAAATCTGACATAGCTGACTCCACCGTGCTTCTAACCTCACAAGCTAATAGTCTTTGCTCATTCCTGGGCGCAGGTTAAGTTAACTATGGAAGAAATTTAGTTTTAGTTTAACTTTAAAACAAAGATATTAGTCCCTTCCCAAAACTAACCCTCTCCTTGCTTGGATATAAAAACCACCTTCGTAAAGCTAACAAACTGGCCACAAAATTAGAATTGTGGTTCAAGAGTTATGTAGCCAGAGGTCAAAAGATTTGTAACCTCCCCAATTTCTCTTTTAGATAACATCACAATTGTAAAACCTAAGACTGATGTTTGAGGTATGTTTCAGACCTTGCATTTTGATGCTATCCCAGCCCATTTATTGAACAGGGACTCCTTTCCCCATTGCTTATTTTTTCCAACTTTGTCAAAGATTGGATGGCTGTAGGTGTTTAGGTTTATTTCTGAGTTCTCTATTATGTTCCATTGGTCTATGTGTCTACTTTTGTACCTGTACCATGCTTTTTTCGTTACTGTCTTCTTATAGTGTAATTCGAAGTTGAGTAATGTGATGCCTCCAACTTTGATCTTTTTGTTTAGGATTGCTTTGGCTGTTAGAGCTCTTTTTTGGTCTAATATGAATTTTACAATACTTTGAGTTCTGTGAAATATGAGATTGATAGTTTGATAGGAATAGCATTGAATCTGTAGACTTCTTTGAGCAGTATGGCTATTTCATAATATTGATTATTTTTTTCCTATCCATGAGTGTGAGACGTTTTTCCATTTTTTTGTGTCATCTCTGATTTCTTTCAGCAATTTTGTAGCTCTTCCTTAGAGGTCTTTCACCTCCTTGGTTAGGTGTATTCATAGGGTTTTCTTTCTTTTTTGGGGCTATTATAAATAGGATTGTGTTCTTGATTTGGATCTCAGCTTGAACACTATTGATATATAGAAATGGTACTAATTTTGTACATAAATTTTGTATCCTGAAACTTTACTAAAGTGGTTTATCAAGATTAGGAGCCTTTTGATGGAGTCTTTAGGGTTTTCTAAGTTTAAAGCCATATCATCAGCAAAGAGAGATAATTTGAATTTTTACTTTCCTATTTGGATGCCTTTTATTTCTTTCTCTTGCTAATTGTTCTGGCTAAGACTTCCATTACTATGTTGAATAGCAGTGGTGAGAATGAGCATACTTGTTTTATTCCAGTTCTCAAGGGGAATGATTCTAGTATTTGCCCATTTAGTGTGATGTTTACTGTGGGTTTGTGATAGGTGGTTCTTATTATTTTGAGGTATGTTCCTTTGATGCTTACTTTCTGGAGGGTTTATATCATGAAGGGATGTTGGATTTTATCACAAGCTTTCTCTGAGTCTATTGAGATAATCAGATGGTTTTTGTTTTTAATTATGTTTATGTGGTGAATCACATTTATTGATTCGTGTGTTCTAAACCAACCTTGCATCACAGGAATAAAGTCTACTTGATCATGGTGAATTAACTCTTTGATGTGCTGCTGGATTTGGTTTGCTGATATTTTGTTGAGGTTTTTTTTTTTCTTTTTGCCTATGTTCATCATGAATATTGGCCTGTAGTTTTCTTATTTTGTTGTTGTATCTTTGTCAGGTTTTGGTATCAGAGAGATGCTGGCTTCAAAGAATGAATTAGGGAGGAGTCTCTTCTTGATTTTTTGAAATAGTTTCAGTAGCAGTGGTACCAGCTCTTCTCTGTACATCTGGTAGGATTCAGCTGTGAATCCATCTGGTCCAGGGTTTCTTTTGGTTGGAAGGATTTTTATGAATGACTCCATTTCAAAACTCAGTATTGGTCTGTTCAAGGATTCAATTTCTTCTTGGTTCAGTCTTGGGAGGATGTATGTGTCCAGAAATGCATCCATTTAGTCTAGATTTTCTAGTTTGTGTGCATGGAAGTGTTCATGATCATCTCTGGGACTTCTTTGTATTTCTGTGGTATCAGTTGTAATGTCACCTTTGTCATTTCTGATTCTGTTTATTTGTATCTTCTTTCCTTTTTCTTTGTTAATCTACTTAGCAGTCTATCAACATTGTTTCTCCTTTTAAAAAGTCAACTTTTGGTTTGTTGATTCTGTGTATGGATTTTTTCTGTCTCAACTTCATTCAGTTCTGCTCTGATTTTAGTTATTTCTTTTCTTCTGCTAGCTTTGGGGTTAGCTTACTCCTATTTTTCTAGTTCCTCTAGGTGTGATGTTAGATCATTAATCTGAAATCTCTCTAACTTCTTGATGTAGGTATTTAGAGCTATTAAATTTCCTCTTGACACTGCTTTTGCAGCATCCTAGAAATTTTGATATGTTGTGTCTCTGTTTCCACTTATTTCAAACTCTTTTGATTTCTGCCTTAACTTCATTGTTTACCAGAAGTCATTCAGGAGAAGGTTGTTTAATTTTTATGTAATTGTGTGGCTTTGAGAGATCTTCTTGATATTGATTTTTATTTTGTTCCACTGTGGTCTCAGTGTATGGTTAGTATAGTTTTGAATTTTTGAATTTATTTATTGCTTTATGGCTGAGCATGTGGTCAATCTTAGAGTATGCTCTATGTACAGATGAGCAGAATGTATATTCTGTGACTGATGGGTGGAGCAGTCTATAAATGTCTGTTAGGTCCAATTGGTCAAGTGTCAAATTTAAGATCAGAATTTCTTTGTTAGTTTTCTGCTTTGATGACCCATCAAATGTTGTCAGTAGGGGTGTTGAAGACCCCACTATTATTGTGTGACTGTCTTTTTGTATGTCTAAAAGTACTTGTTCTATGAATCTGTGTGCTCCAATGTTGGGGGGGTATATATCTAGGACAGTTAAGTCTTCTTGTGGTATTGAATTCTTTATAATTATGTAATGCCCTTCTTTGTCCTTTTTTACTGCTGTAAGTTTAAAGTCTATTTTATCTGATATAAGAATAGTGACTCCTGTTTTTTTTTGTTTTGTTTTGCTTTTTGTTTTTCCATTTGAGTGATAGATTTTTCTTCACCCCTTTACTTTGAGACTATGGGTGTTATTGCATGTCAAATGGGTCTCTTGAAGACAGCAGAATGAATGGCTCTTCCTTTTTTTTATCCAACTTGCCACTCTATGTCTTTTAATTGGGGTGTTTAGACCATATACATTCAAAGTTAGTATTAGTATGTGAGGTTTGGATCCTATCACGGAGTCATTAGTTGGTTGCTTTGTAGTTTGTATTGTATAATTGCTTTATAGCATCTCTGGACTGTGTACTTAAGTGTGTTTTTGTGGTAGTGGGTATTGTCCTTTCTTTTCCATGTTTAGACCTCTCTTGAGGAACTCTTGTTAGGCCAGTCTAGTGGTGATGAATTGCCTTGGTAATTGCATATCTGGAAAAGATTTTATTTCTCCTTCACTTATGAAGCTTAGTTTGGTGGAATATAAAATTCTTGTTTGGAATTTCTTTTGTTTAAGAATGTTGAAAATAGGCCCCCAAACTGTTGTAGGTAGAAAGATTTCTGCTGAGAAGTTTTCTGTTAGCCTTATTGGGTTCCCTTTGTGTGTGACCTGATCTTTTCTGTCGCCTTTACAATTTTTTATTTAGCATTGACCTTGGACAGTCTGACGACTATATTCCTTGGTGATGTTCATTTTGTATAGTATCTTGTAGGTGTTCTCTGGATGTCTTGTACCAGATGTCTACCTCTCTGGCAAAACTGGAAATATTTTATTTGATTATTCCTTCAAATATATTTTCCAGGTTGTTTACTTTTTCTCCTCTCTTAAGAATGCCATTAATTCACAGGTTTGGTTGCTTTACATAATCCCATATTTCTTGAAGATCTTATTCATTTTTAAAATTCTTTTTTTCTTTATTTTCTGACTGGGTTAGTTTAAAAGATCAGTCTTCTAGCTTTAAATTCTTTTTTCTGTTTGGGCTAGTCTATTGATAAAGGTTTCAGTTGTATTTTGAAATTACTTAAGTGAGTTTTTCAATTCCAGAAGCTCAGATTGATTCGTTTTTGAGATGTTTATCTCTGCCTTCATTTCCTGGATTGCTTTAGAAGTTTCTTTGTGTTGATTTTCAACCTTGTCCTGGATCTCATTGGGCCTCCTTGTAATCCACGCTTTGAATTCTTCATCCTTCCTTTCTGAGTTTTCATTTTGATTAGAGACTGTTGCTGGATAGCTAGTGTGATCCTTTGATGGTGTCACAGCCCTCAGATTTTTCATGGTGCTAGAATTTGTGCACTGGTTCCTTCTCATCTGAGGCCACTGACACTTCTAAATTTTGTCATTATTTTCATGCAGATAGGATTTTTTTTTTCCTTTCTCTTTTCCTGTGTTATTATTTTCTTTCCCTTTGTCCCTCTCCCTAGGGGATATGACTGTAGAGAATGTAGGGTAGAATCTTTTGCCTTTGTTTCAATATCTCTATGCACTTCTGTCAGCCAGTTTTATATTGGGCAGTTCAACCTACAGACAAGTTAATGGTTCTAATGAGTAAGAGCCAGATGTGGCCAACATAGATGGGTATATGTTTAATCCTTGTTTACTGGAGAAGGTCTCTGTTTCTGGAGGCAAATGGCAGATCCATGGAGTTCACAGTGGCTTGAGCACCCTATTCAGCACCATAGCTGAGGGATAAAGATGGTTGGGGCTAGATCAGGCCTGCTTACAGGTCACCCAATGGCAGGCACAAGCACCAGCACCAAGGGAGGTCCAGAGCACAGCCACCAAGTGCCCAGAGGTGTGTCTAGGTGTGCCTTGGGGCTGAAGAGGAACTTCTTTGACTTCGAGTTCTCTGCACAGGGAATGCAGTCACCTAAATTCCAAACCCAGGAGAATGACTGCTCTAGATGCCTGGAGCTCTGCCTGGGCGTGGAGTTTAGAGGGCCCCATTCCACCACAATCTCTGCATAGGGAGGGTGGAGTGGCTCAGGCTGCTTATGCAGGTGATGCACTCCAAATGCTTAGAGGTCAGCCTGGACATGGGGCAGAGATGGCACCATTGCACCACAATCTGTGTGTAGGATGACTGGGCAACTCAGGCTGCTGGTCTAAGTGGGTGGGAGATCCAAATGCCTGGAGATCTGCTGGAAGTAAAGTGGAAAGGGCCCTCCTGCACCACATTCTATGTACAGGAAGGGTAGGGTGACTCAAGCTGCTGATTCCATCAAGGGGGTGCTCTACCTGCCTAGAGATCTGCCTGGATATGGAACAGAAGAGGCCCCATGGCATCCAAATCTGTGCACAGGAAAGGCGGAGCAGCTCAGGATGCTGATCTAGAAGAGCGGGTGCTCTGAATGCTTGGAGATCAGCCTGGGTGTGGAGCAGAAAGGGCTCTACTACATCACAATCTCGGGGGAGCAGGCTGGGGCACCCAGCAATGGCACATGTAGATCAGTTCCAGGTCTCCAAACTGGCCCTGGCTGCACATCTTCTCACCAAGGAGAAACTGGCTGTTGGCCCTCTCCTCCTGCACCAAACCTGCAATTGGAGAGAGAACAATTCCAGTTCCTACAGCGTGGCTGTTTTCCATACTTGTCACTCAATTCTGACTGTGAAGGCTCCTACTCAGCTCCAGAGCAGGTGCTCCAATCTCTAGTCCAAGACTAAAATGCTGCATGGCCATGGTGCCAGGCTACCAAATAATGACTGATGTTTTATGCACCCAGATTAAAAATGGTGCCACAGTCTCCAACTCAGGCCTGGGAAAATGCCTGCAGCTTTGTCTGGTGTCCTTCCCTTTCAGTGTCTCCAAGCCTCTCCCCAAATTGGTGCCAAGGCTTTGGAGAAACAAAGTGCTCTTCCTTAGCCTGGGTTGTATGGATCCCCAGTGCAAAGCTGAATCACAGAGGGAGGCTTTCTACCTCCTCCTGTCCTGTTCTGGGGCTTCACTTACTTTTGTCAGACAAATGCCATCATCGGGGCAGCTTGCCCGCCTTCTCCTCTCTGGGACCTGGGATGAGATGTCCTTCACTATTCTGGTGGATTCCTGCTTTCCTTCTTGAATTAAAGCCTGCAGAGTTGATCTTTATGATTGATTTTGCTATTTCCAAGCGGCTAAGGCGCGCTGAAAACCTCTAATCAATTAACCTGGAAAAAAACAAAACCAAACCTCTGTTTTATGACACTACATACAGCTCTGCAACTGACTCAAGCATGTGGTTTGTCACACAAATAGGGTTGTTAGACTGACATCAGGTAGTCTTTTGAATTAAGGTGCCTAAACATATTCCCAGGAGTATTTGCCATAAAGCAGAATCTCATAATATAATCAACAATAAAGTGTAATCTCTGTTAGCATTAGGGCCTTTCGATCTTATTTTCCTATAATGTCTACATTTCTGAAGAATTGATTTAGAAAAAGCAATCAACATTTGTATAGCACTTTATAATAGGCAGAGTGCTTCAAATATGCGAGTTTACTGATTCACTTAGTAATTTGAACTACAAGTGGATTCTATAGTGCTCAGGTTTGTGTTTGTGGGTACTGTGTGGATGTGTAAACCTCTTAAACTCCCTTAATCTCATGCTTTCGAATTCTACTACGATTCTTCTGGAACAGAAGAGACCCTTTTCTCTGATAGTCTGATATTCACAAGAGCTTTATTACTGTAAAGAAACATTATTCCTTGCTATGACTAAACTCTTACACATGGAGACAATGGTAATGACTGAAAATAGTGTGAAGTGGAAAATTATAGTACTCGATGCGAAAGTAGCCTAATGATTACACCTTTTCTTTTTAGCTCCAAGGTTTATGAGTTACAGTTGAAATGAAAGTGAAGTTATCCCTTATTATTATCTGAAGTAGGATATTAAACTATGAAGCAGTCCTCATAAGGTGTTTTGTTTTAGCTTTTTACTTGGGTGGTAGTATAGCACCTTCTTTAAGAATGTAAACTCTTGACTAAGAATCTAGGCTTCCTGGGTTTGAATCGCAGTTTCACAACTTTATTAGTTAAATATTCTCTTGGGCAAGTTGTTCAAGCACTTGAAATCCAATTTCTTCGCCTCTAACATGAACATCAGAGCAGTGCTCTTCATAGAATCACAGGGAGAGTTTAACAAGATCATCATCTATGAGGAGCTCTTGGCATAGTGCCTAGACTCTGTGAGCTCTGTTTATGTGGTCTGTTGTTAAAGCATTTTACAGTCAAAAAGAAACAATCACATCAGCTGAAGGGAAGCTGAAATTCTATCCTTTTCTTGCACATAAATAAAATAGAAGACTGCTTTTATTTCTATTTTTCCTTCTAGGAAGAGAGGGAAGAAGCCGTTCCTGTCATTTAGTGATGGAATCTAACAGTTTATTTCAGCAGTCCCCAACCTTTTTGGCACCAAGAACTGGTTTCATGGAAGACAATTTTTCCATGACTAGGGGATGGGGAATGGTTTTGGAATGAAAATGTTCCACCTCAGATCATCAAGCATTAGACTCTCAAAAGGAGCATGCAACCTAGATCCCTCATATGTGCAGTTCACAATAGGGTTTGCACTCCTATGAGAATCTAATGCCACTGCTATCTGACAGGAGGCAGAGTTCGGGTGGTAATGCTCACTCGCCTGTCTCTCACCTCTTGTTATGTAGCCTGGTTCCTAACAGGCTATGGACCAGTATTGGTCTATGGCCCAGGGGTTGAGAACTCCTGGTTAATTTGACTTAATGAGTTTGCCAGGGTGGTAGATTTCCTGTTGTTGTTTGTTTGCTTGTTTCTTTGTTTTTACTTAGATTCATCAAGGAATAAAAATTTAATTCTGGCCCAAGATGCTCTTCCTTAAAGCACAGTAAGCTTTCTGTCAAATATATATGAAAATGAGATTTTTTAATATCCTGCTTTGATTTTTGCTATGTAATAAAACATCTCTAAACTTAGAAGCTTAAAAATAATCATTTATTAGCTGATGATTCTGTATGTCAAGCAATTTCACCTGGGTGTCACTAACCAGTTCCTCTGCTAGTCTCACCAGGGTTCACTCATGCTATTGCAGCTGGCTGGCAGATTGGCCAGGGGTTGGTCTTGCATGTCTGGTGGTCAGCTGTGGTAACAGAGTGACTGGGACACATGTCTCCAGTGTCCAGCTGGGCTTTTTCACATGACAACTGAGTTCCAAAAGCACTAAGGTAAAGAACAAGTCCCAGTACACTAGCATTTGTCAGACTCTGCTCATACCATGCTTGCTAATGTCCTGTTAGTCAAAACAAGTCATATGGCCAAACCAAGATTCAAAGAGTGGAGAAATAGACTCCACCTCTTGATGGGAGGAACTGCAAATATAGTGTTATCACTTGTTCCTTAGTATTGAATTATAATCTTCTTTAGAGAAAATTAAAGCTACCTTATTACAGATAGCATGAACATACAGAGTAATGAAGAGAATCTACCAAACTGAAATACTGTGTGTAACTTAATGTTGGGGTAGGAGTTGTGTTCAATTCACATAAGTAAGTCACAGTCCTTTGGCTTAAGGATGTTGTAGAAATGAGATAACACATGCAGAAGGCCATACTACAAGGCCGTTTGTGATCAACATTATGAGAATGACCCAGCTAAGAGTTATTGGAGTTATCTAAAGAAAGAAATCCCTGGTCCCTGTGGGAAATGGGGGATGAGAAAAATTCCTTGGAGGAGGTGAGGCTTAAATGGGGTTAAAGAAATGGCAGGATTTGCAAATACAATTTAAAATATAGTATATACCAAGGGGGTGGGTGTCAAGTTCAAGGATATTAACATGGGCATGAAGTCTGAATATTTAAATACAGTAAAGATGCCCTAATGGGTTGGCAGAAGTGAGACAGCAGAATGCATTTGAGATTCATAGTTGGCCAATTTCTTTCCATGCCTAAGTTAAACATCGAACTGGAATCAAGGATTTGGGGTCTCTAAAGGCCAGACTGCTATTCCTAAAATATTGTTCCTACCCTTTTCCTCTTTTGCACATTGAAAAATCTTTGATAGCTGCCTTTTCTACATAGAATAGAGTTTGTGCCACAGAGCCTGGTGTCAAATGTGGTTTTGTCATATGCCTCAAATCGTGTTTCCAGTCTTCTCTCTCACTACTTCCTATTCCATTTAAAAATTTTTCTCAGGAGTGGTATTCATTAAAAATTAAGTATAGAATCTCTCTTCACCTGGCTTAAAAATTTTAAGGCCTATTTTATTTTCAAAGTTAATGTTGGGCTTTGAGTAACAGCATCAGTGAGTTCTATTCCCTTAGAAGCAGAATTTGGAATGAAATTACAAATGTTCTTTGAGAAAATAATCAAAGGTAGCTCTACCATCTAACTTTTATTTTACATTTTAAGTATTTTGCTCAAAGGTTTTTTTTTTTTTTTTACTACATAGGTCCTAGCAAAGGATGGTGTATCAGCCCGTTCTCATGCTGCTAATAAAGACGTACCTGAGACTGAAAGAGGTTTCATTGACTCACAGTTAGTTCAGCATGGCTGGAGAGGCCTCTGGAAATTTATTATCATGGCAGAAAGGGAAGCAGACACGTCCTTGTTCACATGATGGCATCAAGGAGAAGTGCCATGCATAGAGGGTGGAAAACCCCTTATAAAACCATCAGATCTCGTGAGAACTCACTCGCTATAACAAGAACAGCATGGAGGTAACCACCCACTGGGTCCCTCGCATGACATATGGAGACTGTGGGAACTACAATTCAATATGAGATTTGGGTGGGGCACAGCCAAACTGTATCAGGTGATCTGCCATCAGTCAATATTGAGTTCCCACTGAGTACTCTGCACGGTCCAGGATTTATTTTTAAATCCTGTCTCCTGTTTGTCTGGACTATCTGAACATTTATTGCTTAAAAAATATGTGAGTTTGTGAACTTACCCTCGTAATTAGGCAGTGAGTGACAGGATACGTCGTCTTCAGTATATAGTATAATAAAAATTAACATTTACCAGAAAATACTTTCTTTTTTTTTTATTATTATTATACTTTAAGTTCTAGGGTACATGTGCATAATGTGCAGGTTTGTTACATATGTATACTTGTGCCATGTTGGTGTGCTGCACCCATCAACGCGTCAGCACCCATCAATTCGTCATTTATATCAGGTATAACTCCCAATGCAATCCCTCCCCCCTCCCCCC
>NW_016811727.1:197520-212549 GCF_001698545.2 Rhinopithecus bieti
TTGAGAAATGT
The DNA here is from genome assembly GCF_001698545.2 of Rhinopithecus bieti. Lineage (NCBI taxonomy): Eukaryota > Metazoa > Chordata > Mammalia > Primates > Cercopithecidae > Rhinopithecus > Rhinopithecus bieti. Next base: position 197,532 of record NW_016811727.1, read on the forward strand.
CTGTTCATATCCTTTGCCCACTTTTTGATGGGGTTGTTTGTTTTTTTCTTGTAAATTTGTTTGAGTTCTTTGTAGGTTCTGGATATTAGCCCTTATGAAGTAGTTAAGCAAAAGGAATTTTTCTAATGTTTGAAGTTGTGAGATATTTCTTGACAGGCAATGTTCAACTTTTTTAAATAACAAAATCATATTTGCCTAAGAACCAAAACAAAGTTTGATTAGCAGTCTCTTGATTTTTCTAGGACATTGAGTGTGGCAGTGAAATTTTTTGGTGTAAAATTTATTAAAATAATGTGATTTGTTTTTGATGAATTCTCAAAATTCTAGAATGGAAGATGCTTTGTATGTAAATTTAGATCTGCTTACTATTTCTGAACAAAATAAAACAGGGCAAATCAAGGACTCTTACCTAAGAATAGACAGCCTCAGGCCTCTGCACGACCTTTTTTTCTCTAAATTGTTGTGGCGTTAACACAGTCTGAGGGAAGCTCTGTACATACAATCTAATTACTGCTCTTTTTACATTTAGTTTATTTTGTATTTTAGAGGGATGAAATTTTGCTATGTTGCCCAGGCTGGTCTCAAACTCCTGGGCTCAAGCAATCCTCCTGCCTCAGCCTCCCAAAGTATCAGGATTACAGGCATGAGCCACTGCTTCTAGCTCAGTGATTGTTCTTTTAACACGAAAATTCCAGCCATTTTGATACGATTTATTCTGGACTTCTCAAGAAATTGGATTCACTGCTTCTAGAAAGAAAATAGGTTTGGTAACCCAGTCCTCTGGAAAAGTTCAGCTACATCCAGCATTCCATGTTTTAGACTCAACGCAGGAAGATGAAAAGGCCATTCATGTGGATTTCTATCAGCTCAGATATTTGCAGGCACAATGAGTTTCCAGAGCACATCATGTTTAAGGGGAAGCTTAAAATAATTGCACCAAAAGCATTGTCCAAGGGAGCTCCTTTTCTTGTAGCCAGTTCTGAAAAAAGGTCTTTCTTTTTTGCTGAAGTACTATTCTGTTTAAGAATCCTTTCTCTACCATTAAATTTAGCCTAATTGTACCATTTTGTCTGTGAGTCTTTGATGTTAACAGCAAAGAAGAGTTTCCAATTCTGAGATCTGTTTGAGCCAAATTTTGAACAAATACTTATATGCAATATTTGTTCCCCCTCTCTGAAATAGTAGGATATGTATGATAATGTAATTATTTGTTTATTTTTAGTGCAGGTAGGATAGCCCTGGAAAATGGAAAATGGCACCCGGGTGCAGTGGCTCACCTCTGTAATCCCAGCAGTTTGGGCAGCTGAGGCGGGCAGATCACCTGAGTTTGGGAGTTTGAGATCAGCCTGGCCAACATGGCAAAACCCCATCTCTACTAAAAATACAAAAATTAGCCAAGTGTGGTGGCACGTGTCTATAATCCTAGCTACTCAAGAGACTGAGGCAGGAGAATTGCTTGAGCCCAGGAGGCAGAGGTTGCAGTCAGCCAAGATTGTGCCACTGCACTCCAGCCTAGGCAGCAGAGCAAGACTCTGTCAAAAAAAAAAAAAAAAAAAAAAAAAAAAAAAAAAAAAAAAAAAAAAGTTAAAACAACAAACAAAGCCTTAATAATTTTTATATTAAGATATATAAAAAACATATAGTTTATACTATGTATACTACAATTCTCCATACTTGATATTAGCTTCTAAGTATACATGTTTACCTCATATTTTGGTCATGCATATATCAGATACTCCTCCTATGCTTAAAAAGGTTTCGTGTGCTTTGGTTTGATTTGATTTGGTTTGGTTTTCCCACAAACGAGCCAAGCTATGGCCAATGATGCAAATTAAAAACAATGGTGTCAGTGAATTATAGAAAGGTATCCTACAGGAGCACAATCTATGCATTAAACACAAATTGGCAAAAAAAAAAAAAGAAATGTAATTTCTACATCTCTCAAAACCTTTCTGTTTTGTTTTTCCTCCCCATGGGCCCCTACTCCATTGGATATCAGAAGAAAAAATAATTTAACCAAATCTGATAAATTCCATTCTATCTAATCCTTTAAGCAGTTTTAAGAAAACTCCATATCAACAGGATAAATGTCCAGACCTTCAGATTTTCTTCTCCCACACTCTTCACGATATCACCCAGGTGTGTAAGAAAGGGGCTCTGTAATATCATGATGATTTTGAGACTTGGCTTATTCCTGGTGCTGTCTTCTGCCTCCTCTGTGCTCTACAGCATTAGCCCCATGTCCACCTTGTTCCTGGGTACTGTGAAGGTAAGTAAAAACATTTAGAATTTTCCCTGTTGCCCAAAGGGAAAGAGACTTCATCTCCTCCTCTCTTTTTTAAAGCATTTCCATAAGAAACCTGATATCTATGAACCCTTCTTCTCCTCCTTCGACATGCAGGTCAATCTTTGCAAAGGTTAGGTAAGCTTTTTGCCAACTTCAAAAGCCAGAAATGTTTTGCTCAAGGTCTTGGAACCCATCTCTTCTGAAATATGAATATTGAGAAACACAGCAACCCTATCTCCTCATCACTGTGGGAGATTAGTTTAGGTGCCCTGCTCCAAGCTGTCGCCACCTATTTGTCACAGAGGGGCATAGACTCTAAAACAAAGAATCTAAGCAGAAGAAACTTTAAGGAACCAGAAAAGAGTGTTATACACACCTTATTTTAAGGCATGAGCATTCATTTGCATAAAACTAAGACAATTATTTTATTTTGGACAGGTAAAAGGTGTAAGTAACTAAGAGTGTGTCCCATAATAGGCTTTCTCCTCAACATTTTGACTCAAGGAAATTGTGGGATTAGGGCTAGAAAGTGTCTTTTATTTGGTTAATTTTGTTATCTACATTATACCATGTAGTACAGGGATGTAATTGACTTATATTTGACTTATAAGCTAAGAATAATATTCACATAAAATATGCTAAGTAGTTATAATTTGGGAGATTAAGCTATGGCTCAGATCATAGTTAATGCATATATTACCACAGTTCTACTAAACCAGGGGTTCCCAGCCCCCAGACTGCAGATCAGTATCAGTCTGTGGCCTGTTAGGAACCAGGCCACACACCAGGAGGTAAGTAGTGGGTGTACAAGAATTACCACCTGAGCTCTGCCTCTTGTCAGATGAGTGGCATTAGATTCTCATGGGAGCATGAACCCTATTGTGTATTGCACATGAGAGAGATCTACGTTGCTTGCTCCTTATGAGAATCTAATGCCTGATGATCTGAGGTGGAAGAGTTTCATCCTGAAACCCCCTAGGTCATCCAGGGAAAAATTATCTTCCGCAAAGCCAGTCCCTTGTGCCAAAAAGGTTGGAGATCATTGTACTAAATAAAACACTAGTTTTGATTTAGTCTCAATCTCAATGAGTTTCAGACATGATTTATCCACATTTTCAGTTTATGACAAAATCAATTTTATTATTCCACTAAAAAACTGCTCAAATACAAACAAATTCAAAAGATAGCAGAAGACAGGAAATAACTAAGATCAGAGCAGAACTGAAGGAAACAGAGACACAGAAACCCCTTAAAAAAAAAAACAGGAGCTGGATTTTTGAAAAGATTAACAAAACAGACAGACCTCTAGCCAGAACAATGAAGAAGAAAAGAGAGAAGAATCAAATAGACACAATAAAAAATGATATAGGTGACATCACCACTGATCCCACAGAAATACAAACTACCGTCAGTGAATACTATAAACACCTCTATGCAAATAAACTAGAAAATCTAGAAGAAATGGATAGATTCCTGGATGCATACACCCTTCCACGACTAACCCAGGAAGAAATCGAATCCCTGAATACATCAATAACAAGTTCTGAAATTGAAGCAGTAATTAATAGCCTACCAACCAAAAAAAAAAAGAAAAAAAAAAACCCAGGACCAGACGGATTCACAGCCAAATTCTACCAGAGGTACAAAGAGAAACTGGTATCATTCCTTCTGAAACTATTCCAAACAATAGAAAAAGAGGGAATCCTCCCTAACTAATTTTATGGGACCACCATCATCCTGATAACAAAACCTGGCAGAGACACAGCAAAAAGAGAAAATTTCAGATCAATATCCCTGATAAACATTAATGTGAAAATACTCAATAAAATACTGGCAAACCGAATCCAGCAGCACATCAAAAAGCTTACCCACCATGATCAAGTTGGTTTCATCCCTGGGATGCAAGGCTGGTTCAACATATGCAAATCAATAAATGTAATCCATTACATAAACAGAGCCAATGATAAATATGCAAATCAATAAATGTAATCCATTACATAAACAGAGCCAATGATAAAAACCAAGTGATTATCTCAGTAGATCCAGAAAAGGTCTTCAACAAAATTCAACACCCATTTATGCTAAAAACTCTCAATAAACTAGGTATTGATGGTATCTCAAAACAAAAAGAGTTATTTATGACAAACTCACAGCCAATGTCATACTGAATGAGCAAAAGCTGGAAGCATTTCCTTTGAAAACCATCACAAGACAAGGACGCCCTCTCTCACCACTCCTATTCAACATAGTATTGGAATTCTGGCCAGGGCAATCAGGCAAGAGAAAGAAATAAATGGTACTCAAATAGAAAAAGAGGAAATCAAATTGTCTCTGTTTGCAGATGACATGATTGAATATTTAGAAAACCCCATCGTCTCAGCCCACAATCTCCTTAAGCTGATAAGCAAATTAAGCAAAGTCTCAGGATACAATGTCAATGTGCAAAAATCACAAGTATTCCTATATACCAACAATAGACAAGGAGAGAGCCAAATCATGAGTGAACTCCCATTCACAATTGCTACAAAGAGAATAAAACACCTAGGAATACAACTTACAAGGGATATGAAGGATCTCTTCAAGGAGAACTACAAACCACTGCTCAAGGAAATATAAGAGGACACAAACATATGGAAAAACACTCCATGCTCACGGATAGGAGCATGTAAAATATTGTAAAATATTGTAAAAATGGCCATACTGCCCAAAGTAATTTACAGAGTCAATGCTATTCCCATCAAGCCACCACTGACTTTCTTCAAAAATTAGAAAAAATCGTTAAATTTCATGTGGAACCAAAAAAGAGCTCATATAGACAAGACAATCCTAAGCAAAAAGAATGAAGCTGGAGGCATCGTGCTACCTGACTTCGAACTACTACAAGACCACAGTAACCAAAGCAGCATGGTACTGCTACCAAAACAGATATATAGACCAATGTAACAGAGCAGAGGCCTCAGAAATAATGCCACACATCTACAACCATCTAGTCTTTGACAAACCTGACAAAACAAGCAATGGGGAAAGGATTCTCTATTTAAGAAATTGTGTTGGGAAAACTGGCTAGCCATATGCAGAAAACTGAAACTGGACCCCTTCCTTACACCTTATACAAAAATTAACTCAAGATGGATTAAAGACTTAAACATAAGACCTAAAACCATAAAAACCCTAGAAAAAAATCTAGGTGATACCATTTAGGACATAGTCATGGGCAAAGACTTCATGACTAACACACCAAAAGCAATGGCAACAAAAGTAAAAATTGACAAATGGTATCTAATTAAACTAAAAAGCTTCTGCAAAGCAAAGGAAACTATCATCAGAGTGAACAGGTAAACTACAGAATGGGAGAAAATTTTGCAATCTATATATCAGACAACGGGCTAACATCCAGAATCTACAAGGAACTTAAACAAATTTATAAGAAAAATCAAACAACCCCATCAAAAAGTGGGCAAAGGATATGAACAGACAGCTCTCAGAAGAAGACATTTATGCAGCCAACAAACATATGAAAAAAAGCTCATCACTACTGGTCATTAGAGAAATACAAATCAAAACCACAATGAGATACCATCTCACAATAGTTAGAATGTAGAGAAATAGGAACTCTTTTACACTGTTGGTGGGAGTGTAAATTAGTTCAACCATTGTGGAAGACAATGTGGTGATTCCCTAAGGATCTAGAACTAGAAATACCATCTGGCCCAGTAATCCCATTACTGGTTATATACCCAAAGGATTGTACATCATTCTACTATAAAGATGCATGCACACATATGTTTATTGAAGCACTAGTCACAAAAACAGGGACTTAAAACCAACCCAAATGGCCATCAATGATAGACTGGATAAAGAATATGTGGCACATATACATCACGGAATACTATGCAGCCATAAAAAAGGATGAGTTCATGTCCTTTGCAGGGACATGGATGAAGTTGGAAACTATTGTTCTCAGCAAACTAACACAGGAACAGAAAAACAAATGCCGCATATTCTCACTCATAAGTGGGAGTTGAAAAATGAAAACACATGGTCACAGGTAGGGGAACATCACACACTGGGGCCTGTCGGGGGGCGGGGGGGCTCAGGGAGGGATAGCATTAGGAGAAATATCTAACGTAGTTTTGATGGGATAGCATTAGGAGAAGTGCCTAATGTAGGGTTGATGGGTGCAGCAAACCACCATAGCACATGGATACCTATGTAACAAACCTGCGTGTTCTGCACATGTATCTCAGAACTTAAAGTATAATTTTAAAAAGTCTAGAGGATCAATTATAACAAGATCATAAAACTGTAATATTTTATAGACATAATGCATTCATTTATTGTGTTCATTTATTCAATAAACTTTTTTTTTTTTTTTTTTTTTTCTCAGCAAACTAACACAGGAACAGAAAAACAAATGCCGCATATTCTCACTCATAAGTGGGAGTTGAAAAATGAAAACACATGGTCACAGGTAGGGGAACATCACACACTGGGGCCTGTCGGGGGGCGGGGGGCTAGGGGAGGGACAGCATTAGGGGAAATACCTAACATAGATAAAGGGTTGATGGGTGTAGCAAACCCCCATGGTACATGTATACCTATGTAACAAACTTGCATATTCTGCACATGTATCCCAGAACTTTAAGTATAATAAAATTAAAAATAAAATAAAAAATAAAAAAATTTAGAAAAAAACTGCTCAAGCAACCTAACAAAGGAAAAATAATATAGCTTCAAGCTGATAAAGCAAAGTGAAAATGATTCCATTTCTGCTTAATTGTCACATTTGGGATTTTCTAAAGAATGCATTCATTTCTAGAAAGCACCATTACGTTGTTTGTGCCCAAAAGTTGATGAGCTATCCTTAAGCAACAAATTGGTCAGCTGGTCAGTTACATATGGTGATACTGGTTCTCCAACAGATGGCTTCATTGTCTTTACATAGTCCTTTATATCCAATATGAGGTGGTAATAAATCCCTTGAGGAATAGTTATCATGTCTCCTTTCTTCATACAAATCTGAATTAATTTATTCTCTTTATCCCTTACATAAAAATATCCACTTCTATCAAAGATATATTGAATTTTAGCATCCACGTGTAGATGCTCTTGATCAGTTATCTTAATCTACAAGAAAAAACTTCTGTTTCTTTGTACAAGTATTTTTCTAATTCACCCGTGCCTACAGAAACATTTTCTTTACACTTTGATAGTTTATTTTTGCACATGATTATTATGTCAATATAGAAATAATTTCAGTCTTTTAAGATCTTTTCTAATTTTGGATCATTCTTACATTTGTCCTTGTCCAGTTTCTACTGAAAGATATCCAGTCAATGGGGTTGCTCCAGGCTGACGGGGCACCTGAGCTCTCATTAATGAGTTTCCTTTAGCTTGAAGAATTGGTTACATTAATTGCTGCAAGTCCTAGATGACATGGCTCAAGCCTCCGTCTTAAACCTCATCCTTTTACTTTTAAGCTATTATCTTTATTTTGGAAGCAGGATATAATTGGCTCTTGCTTTTAAAAAAAAAATACAATCTGACAATCACTATCTTCAACTGTGGTGTTTAGGCCATTTACTTTTATTGTGAGTAAGGATATGATTGTGATTACATCTACTATCTTGCAATTTGTTTTTTATCTGTTCCATCTGTCTTTGTTCCCTCTTTTTTCTGCCTTCTTTTGGATTGAGTTTTTCTTGATGATACCATTTTACTCAATTTATTAAGTTGTTAGCTGTACAGTTTTGTGGTTACTTTAGTGGTTGCTCTAGGAATTACATTTTTTAATGTAATGCAGTCTATCTTCAATATCATACAACTTCACATGTAGCATAAGAAATTTAGAACAGTATACTTCTACATCCTCCCGCCCATCTTTGTGCTATTGTTGCCATACATTTTAGTTCTTCATATGTTAGAAACCCCACAACACATTGCTGTTGATTTTGCTATAAAAAATTAATTATCTTTAATAAGATTTAAATAAGTAAAAAAAGAATTTTATATTTATCAATATAGTTTCCAATTCAGGTACTCCTCATTTCGTTGGGTGATCCATATTTCCACCTGATGTAACTTTTCTTCTGCCTGAAGGACTTCCTTAAATGTTTCTTTTATCTCTGACTACTTTTAAGACTTTTTTAAAATCACTGTTTATAAGTAAATTGATTACCATGTATCTTGGTATAGTTTTCTTGATATTTCTTATACATGAGGTTTGTTGAGCTTCTTGGATTTGTGGGTGATGGTTTTCTTTGAATTTGGTAATTTTTTGTCTTTTTGTTTAAATATTTTTTCTGTCCTCCCTCCATTGGGGACTCCAATGACACATACATGAGGCCACTTGAAGTTTTCCCACAGCTCGGTGAGGATCGCTTCAATTTATTTATTTATTTATTTATTTATTTATTTATTTATTTAGTCTTTTATCTCTGTGTGTTTAATTTTGTATAGTTTATATTGGTTTTTCAAGTCATTAATCTTTTTTTCTGCAGTGTCTAAAGTGGTGTTAATCCAATCCACTCTATTTTTCACCTTAGACATTGTAGTTTTCGTATCTGAAAGTTTGATTTTTTTAACTTAGCATGTTAAATCTTTCCTCTAATTTTCTTGAGCATATGGAAAACAGTAATAAAAGCTGTTTTAATATTTAGTCTACTGGTTCTACACCAGTTCTGAGGTGGTGTCAATAGGTGGATTTTTCCCTCATTCTAGGTTGTATTTTTCTTATTTTTTGTATGCTGGCAAGTTTTGATTGGGTGCCAAACACTGTGAATTTTATCTTGTTGAGTGCTGGATATTTTTATTATTTATATTTATTTTATATTATTCCTATAAAAATTCTTAAACTTCGCTTTGGGATAGAATTAAAGTACTGTAAACAGTTTGAGTCCTTCAGGTCTTGCTTTTAAGCTTTGTTAGGAGAGACTAGAAGAACACCATACTCCACTACTGATGTTGAATTCTTCTGAGTACTCTACCCAATACCTCAAGAATGAAGAAGTTTTCCACTTTGGCTGACAGGAACAAGAATCATTCCTTGCATTATGTGAGCTCCAGAAATTCCTTTTAATCTTTTCAGGTGGTAGTTTCTTGACCTTGAGTTTCTTCATCAACTGCATGCACTGATCAGTAGTCAGATGATTACAGGGAGGACCCTCCGAAGGTCTCCAGGGTGCTCTCTCTCTCTCTCTCTTGTTGTTTCCTCCTTAGCATTCAGCCCTGTGCACTCCAATTTCCTTTCCTACCCTCGCAGAGAAGTATCCTCAACTCAGGGAGACCACCTGGCTCCATCTCAGTCCCTGCTCCCTGTGACATAGACCAGAAACTCTCCAGGCAGTAATATGGGACAATCATAGCCCACTTCATTTGTTTCCCATCCCTGTCCATTGTCTGATGTCCAATGTCTTGAAAACTGTTTTTTCATATATTTTGTTTGATTATTTAGTGTTTCTGGTGAGAGAGTAAACTCAGTCCCCACTGCTCCTCTGGGCCAGTATAGAAGTCTGGTTGAGTCATCCTCAAACTGTCTTGGTTTGTACAATATATTACATTGCCACTCTACTTACAGATAATATGTAATAACATTTCAAATTGGTTTGATGTAAATGTGTTCCTTTTTTTATATTATTTCCCCCAATATTCAGACAAAAGCTTTTCTTGAAGTAGGACCTTTCTATTAAAGTGAGATAGGAACATCTTTCTCAGGCCCTCCAAATAGCAAATGTAAAATAAGTTGAAAGTATGACACTTTGAGAATTATTTTTAACTCAGGTCTCTAATACGTTCCCAAGGCTCTTTGGGGAAACTAAAGCTGTCCTTGAATTGCATTCTCATTCTTAAGAGTAAGCAATTCAGAATATGAAAACAGTAAAAGGGCAAGAATTTCAGATCCTATGTCAAGAGAAAATTCCTATTTCCTTTCTTTAGCAGAGTATTAAGATAGTAGAAGTGGGACTGACATTGTTAATAGATGAAAAGAGATAGTATCAACCAAAACCCACAATTTTCTAGGAGATGTGACTAAACCCCTGTTTCAACTTGAACTCTGAAATAAGTGTAACTAGAAGTATTAAAAAATAAAAAACACTCTCCATGCTTCCATGGAGATTAAGGAGCAGCCATTAAGAAGTCAGTGGCTCAGTAATGGCTCCATTTCTTATTCCAGTTAAGTCTAAAGTGCACAAATTGAGAGTTGAGGTAAGGATGAGCATAATGTGCTAAAACAGCTGTGAATAACAATGTAGAGAGACTAACATTTCTGTGGGCAACAACTCCTTATGGACTATGCTGCACTTGGAAAAAATGTTTTCTTCCTTCTTATAAATGGTAGTGACTTCAAAGCATCTAAGAATTAATATTTTCTCTTAAGGAGTGTGTGTATTTAGTGGGAGAGAAAGACAGAGAGACCGAGATTCTGGTCCTTCAGATCCCTGTTGGACTCAGAAAACAAAGACACTATCAATTTGGTAACTGAGTCTTAGCAACAGAAAACTCAACTCAAACTGGCTTAAAAGATCAAATATATTGTCTCATATAACTGAACAGTGGAAGAAAATTCAGGCATAGCTTGTTCTAGAATCCAAGATTTCCTCTTCTACTCTCTCTCTCTCTCTCTCTCTCTCTGTCTCTGCGTGTGTGTGTGTGTGTGTGTGTGTGTGTGTGTGTGTGTGTCTCTGCTACTTTGGTGCAACATCATCCATCATCCTCAGGCAGACTCTGTCCTCTGGGTTCCAAGATGGCTGCAGCAGCTCCAAGGTTATATTCTTCCTCATACAGGTCCACCGAAGGAGAAAGATTTGGGAGACAAAAAGCTACTTCAGGAATCTCCTGCAGAAGCAGCCAGCATTGCCAGAAGCCCCAGCAAATGTCTCTTCTTGTTTCATTGTTTGTTATTGGTTATGTTGAACTGTATCCTGAACCAATCATCAGAACCAGGGGTATAGAATATATTTATTGGATTAAGTTCACCCCTGGAACTAAGGAGAGGAGAATCATACCCCAATCTCATGGCCCAGCATAGGGAGAGAGTGACTCCCCAAACAGGAAATCAGGTAGTGTTTGTGGGAAAAGAGGAGAGGAGGTGACAGATAGGGTGTGGGTGTGATTAAGGAACAACCAACGAATATCCCTTAGAGAGACATATTTGGTAAGATTTTGTAGAAGACTGCTCAGTGACTGACAGTGTCCATCCTGGACTGTCCTGCTGATGGTCCCAGTTAGGGAAATGGGATGAATTCAGGGCCAAGAGTTTTACACAGACAGAATGAGATTGTCTGCAAAATAGATGTTGGAAGGAGATCCAAAAAAGTAGAGAACTTAAAACAAAGGTATTTCAAGAGAGAATGAAACCCCAGGAGAAAAGGAAGATTAGGAAGTGAATCATTTCCTGGTAGGCTTTAACTTCTGGAGGACTTTTCCATTGGGTCTTGGGGAAATTGAGTTTTACTTAACATTTCTAAGTCCTCTGCCTTTTAAAATTCCACTCAACTTTCTCCAACCTTCTCATAAACTTTAATGCATTTCTACAACACAAGGTGATGGTGCTGTAGAGGTATGAGAGACTGGAACTAGAAGTAACAGTAAGACGAAACATTGTACCTTTTTGAATATGTGCTATGTGCCAGGGCTGCTTTGTGTCCTTTACCTGTATTAGCTCAGAACAACTCTACAAGGTAGGCTATGTTTTCCGCAGCAGCATCGTCATTTTACAAACTAGGAAACTGACATACAAAAAGATTAGGTGACACGTCCAGCTACAGTGTTTATGTTCTTAATCACTGTGGTATGCTACCACCAAGGTGGTGTAGACCAAATCTCACCTTCATTCATCCCACCATGGAGACTAAAGTCCATAAATTCCAGGCTATGGCATGCAGCCAAGGCTGGGACTAGTGCACACCAACACTGCCCTTACACAGCCCTCAGAATAAAAGCCTCCTTGCACTTTTCTCCCTAGATGCCTCACCCTAGTCCCAGCCCCATGGTATCACAGGGAGGAGTAGCCCATAGGAAGCAGAGGGTGATAGTGCCAATCCCATGACTCAGAGGACTGGCCATCACTGGAATGAGTATATGATAACAAAATCCCCCCTTTTCCAATAGAGCAAGAATACAGATAATTTAAAAGGGAAGGAAAAGCTGACACTGGAGCTATCCATAAATGAGCAGAAATTGCTTTCTATTAGGATGGTCATAGAAAGCCTCCTGGGAGAGAGTGCATATGAACTGAGAACTGAGAAATAGATCATTAGATATGGTTTGGCTGTGTCCCCACCCAAATTTCATGTTGAATTGTAGCTCCCATAATCCCCACGTGTTGTGGGAGGGTCCTGGTGGGAGGTAATTGAATCATGAGGACAGGTTTTTCCCCTGCTGTTCTCATGATAGTGAACAAGTCTCATGAGATCTGATAGTTTTATAAAGGGGCAGTTCCCTGTACATGCTCCCTTGCCTGTCACCATATAAGATATGTCTTTGTGGGGGGAGGTTCCAAGATGGCCGAATACGAACAGCTCTAGTCTGCAGTTCCCAGTGTAAGCAATGCAGAAGATGGGTGATTTCTGCATTTCCAACTGAGGTATTGGGTTCATCTCACTGGGGCTTGTCAGACAGTGGGTGCAGCCCATGGAGCAGCACGGGGCATCATCTCACCTGGGAAGCACAAGAGGTCGGGGAATTCCCTTTCCTAGCAAAGGGAAGCCATGACAGATGGTACCTGGAAAATTGGTACACTCCCACCCTAATATTGTGCTTTTTCAATGGCCTTAACAAACAGCACATAAGGAGACTATATCCCACACCTGGCTCAGAGGGTCTCAAACCCACAGAGCCTCACTCACTGCAAGGACAGCAGTCTGAGATCTAACTGCAAGGTAGCAGCGAGGTTAGGGGAGGGGCATCCACCACTGCTGAGACTTGAGTAGGTAAACAAAGTGTCCAGGAAGTTCAAACTGGGTGGATCCCACCGCAGCTTGAGGAGGCCTGTCTGCCTCTTTAGACTCCACCTCTGGGGACAGGGCATAGCTGAACAAAAGGCAGCAGAAACTTCTGCAGACATTAACGTCCCTGCCTGACAGCTTTGAAGAGAGTAGTGATTCTCCCAGCATGAAGTCTGAGATCTGAGAACGGACTGACTGCCTCCTCAAGTGGGTTCCTGACTTCCCCAAGTAGCCTAACTGGGAGACATCTCCCAGTAGGGACCAACTGACACCTCAAACAGCTGGGTGCCCCACTGAGATGAAGATTCCAGAGGAAGGATCAGGCAACAACATCTGCTGTTCTGCAATATTTGCTGTTCTGCAGCCTCCACTGATCATACCCAGGCAAACAGGATCTGAAGTGGACCTCCAGCAAACTGCAACAGACCTGCAGCTGAGGGTCCTGACTGTTAGAAGGAAAACTAACAAACAGAAAGGACATCCACACCAAAACCCCATCTGTACATCACCAGCATCAAAGACCAAAGGTAGATAAAACCACAAAGATGGGGAGAAACCAGAGTAGAAAAGCTGAAAATTCTAAAAATCAGAGCACTTCTTCACCTCCTAAGGAATGCAGCTCCTTAAGAGCAATGAAACAAAGCTGGACGGAGAATTACTTTGACGAGTTGAGAGAAGAAGGCTTCAGAAGATTGGTAATAATAAACTTCTCTGAGCTAAAGAAGGATGTTTGAACCCATTGCAAAGAAGCTAAAAACCTTGAAAAAAGACTAGACAAATGGCTAACTAGAATAAACAGCATAGAGAAGTCCTTAAACGACTTGATGGAGCTGAAAACCAAGGCACAAGAATGATGTGAAGGAGGCACAGGCTTCAATAGCTGATTCAATCAACTGGAAGAAAGTGTATCAGTGATTGAAGATCAAATGAATGAAATGAAATGAGAAGAGAAGTTTAGAGAAAAAAGAGTAAAAAAAAAATGAACAAAGCCTCCAAGAAATATGGGATAATGTGAGAAGACCAAATCTACATCTGATTGGTGTACCTGAAAGTGACAGGGAAAAGGGAACCAAGTTGGAAAACTCTTCAGGATATTATCCAGGAGAACTTCCCCAACCTAGAGAGGCAGGCCAACATTCAAATTCAGGAAATTAGGGGTAGACAGAGAGAAAGGTCGGGTTACCTACAAAAGGAAGCCCATCAGACTAACAGTGGATCTCTCGGCAGAAACTCTACAAGCCAGAAGAGAGTGGGGCCAATATTTAACATTCTTAAAGAAAAGAATTTTCAACCCAGAATTTCATATCCAGCCAAACTAAGTTTCATCAGTGAAGGAGAAATAAAATCCTTTACAGACAAACAAATGCTGAGAGATTTTGTCACCACCAGGCCTGCCTTACAAGAGCTCCTGAAGGAAGCATTAAACATGGAAAGGAAAACTGGTACCGGCCACTTCAAAAACATGCCAAATTGTAAAGACCATCAATGCTAGGAAGAAACTGCATCAACTACCAAGCAAAATAACCAGCTAACATCATAATGACAGGATGAAATTCACACATAAAAATATTAACCTTAAATGTAAGTAGGCTAGATGCCCCAACTAAAAGACACAGACTGGCAAATTAGATAAAGAGTCAAGACCCATCAGTATGCTGTATTCAGGAGACCCATCTCACATGCAGAGACACACATAGGCTCAAAATAAAGGGATGGAGGAAGATCTACCAAGAAAATGGAAAACAAAAAAAAGCAAGGGTGGCAAGCCTAGTCTCTGATTAAACA
>NW_016811727.1:215058-223095 GCF_001698545.2 Rhinopithecus bieti
CCAAATGTCCATCAATGATAGACTGGATAAAGAAAATATGGCACATATACACCATGGAATACTATGCAGCTGTAAAAAAGGATGAGTTCATGTCCTTTGTAGGGACATGGATGAAGCTGGAAACCATCATTCTCAGCAAACTATCACAAGGACACAAAATCAAACACTGCATGTTCTCACTCATAAGTGGGAATTGAACAGTGAGAACACTTGGACACAGGGTGGGGAGCATCACACACCGGGGCCTGTTGTGGGGTGGGGGGAGGGGGAGAGATAGCATTAGGAGATATACCTAATGTAAATGACGAGTTAATGGGTGCAGCACACCAACATGGCACATATATACATATGTAACAAACCTGTACATTGTGCACATGTACCCTAGAACTTAAGTATGATAATAATAACAATAAGAATAAAAAACAAACAAATAAAAATAAAAATAAAAAAGATATGTCTTTGCTGCTTCTTTGCTTTCTGCCATAATTTTGAGGCCTCCCTAGCCATGTGGAACTGTGATTCCATTAAACCTTTTTCCTTTATAAATTGCCCAGTCTCATGTATGTCTTTATGAGAAGCATAAGAACAGACTAATACAGTAAATTGGTACTGCAGAGAGTCCATCGCTACTGTAAAGACACCCGAAAATGTGGAAGCATTTTGGAACTGGGTAACAGGCAGAGGTTGAAACAGTTTGGAGGGCTCAGAAGAAGACAGGAAGATGTGGGAAAGTTTGGAACTTATCCTAGAGACTTGTTGAATGCTTTGACCAAAATGCTGATAGTGATACGGACAGTGAAGTCCAGACTAACGTAGTCTCAGATGGAGATGAAGAACTTATTGGGAACTGGAGTAAAGGTCACTCTCGCTATGCAAAGAGACTGGTGGCGTTTTGCCTCTGCCCTAGAGATCTGTGGAACTTTGAACTTGAGAGAAATGATTTAGGGTATCTGGTAGAAGAAATTTCTTAGCAGCAAAGTGTTCAAGAGGAAGCAGAGCATAAAAGTTTGGAAAATCTGCAGCCTGACAATACAATAGAAATGAAAACCCCATTTTCTGGGGGAAAAATTCAAGCCTGTTGCAGAAATTTGCCTAAGTAACAAGGAGCTAAATGTTAATCACCAAGACAATAGGAAAAACATCTCCAGAGCATGTCAGAGACCTTCACGGCAGCCCCTTCCATCACAGGCCTGGAGGCTTAAGAAGGAAAAACGGTTTCATGGGCCAGGCCTAGGGCCTTCCAGTTCTATACCGCTTCAGGACAGGGTGCCCTGCATCTCAGCTGCTTCAACTCCAGCTGTGGCTAAAAGGGGCCAATGTACAGCTCAGACCATTGCTTCACAGGGTGCAAGCCCCAAACCTTGGCAGCTTACATGTGGCATTGGGCCAGTGAGTGCACAGAAGTCAATAATTGAGGTCTGGGAACCTCTGCCTGAATTTCAGAGGATGTATGGAAATGCTTGGATGTCCAGGTAGAAGTTTGATACACGAGCAGAGTTCTCATGGAGAACCTCTGCTAGGGCAGTGTGGAAGGGAAATGTGGGGTTGGAGCCTCCACACCAAGTCCCCACTGGGGCACTGCCTAGTGGAACTGTGAGAAGAGGGCCACTGTCCTCCAGATCTAAAATGGCAGATCCACCTACAGCTTTCACCATGCCCATGGAAAAGCCACAGGCATTCAACACCAGCCTGTGAAAGCAGCCAGGACTGGGGATGTAACCTGCAAAGTCACAGGGACAGAGCTGCCCAAGGCTGTGGGAGCCCATCTCTTGCATCAATGTCCCCTGGATGTGAGACATGGAGTCAAAAGAGTTCATTTTGGAACTTTAAGGTTTAATAACTGTTCTATTGGATTTTGGACTTGCATGGGGCCTGTAGCCCCTTTGTTTTGGCCAGTTTCTCCCATTTGGAATGGGTGTATTTACTCAATGCCTGTACCCCCATTGTATCTAGGAAGTAGCTAACTTACTTTTGATTTTATAGGCTTACATGCAGAAGGGACTTGCCTTGTCTCAGATGAGACTTTGCACTTGGACTTTTGAGTTAATGCTGGAGTAAGTTAAGACTTTGGGGAACTGCTGGAATGGCATGATTGTGTTTTGAAATGTGAAGACATGATATTTGGGAGGGGCCAGGGGCAGAATGATACAGTTTGGCTGTGTCCCCACCCAAATCTCATTTGAGCTGTGTTCCCACAACCCCCTATGTGTTGTGGCAAGGACCTGATGGGAGGTAATTAAATCAAGGGGGCAGCTACCTTCATGTTGTTCTTGTGATAGTGTGTGAATTCTCTTGAGATCTAATGGTTTTATAAGGAGCTTTTCCCCCTTTAGCTCATTCTTCTCCTTCCTGCCACTATGTGAAGAAGGACATGTTTGCTTCCCCTTCCACCATAATTGTAAGTTTCCTGAGGCCTCCTCAGCTTTGTGGAACTGTGAGTCAATTAAATCTCTTTCCTTTATAAATTACCCAATCTTGGGCAATTCTTTATAGCAGCATAAGAATGGACTAATACAGGTCTGGCCATATTATTTTAATGTAAGACAGAAATGCTTCATGGATTGTTACCAAATGTCCCATAGTGCTTAAATGGCAATGAAGCTAGTTATGTAGTATTAACGTTTACTGAATTTTTCAAAAAACAGTATCTTTAAAGCTACCACGTATTGAGTACAACTTACCATATTCATGCACTATTCTAAGCACTTAACAGATATTACTTTATTTAATCTATTAGCAACTCATGAGACTGGTGCTATTATCCCCATTTTAGAGATGAGGAAATTGAGGCCAAAGGAGGTTAACTCTTCCAAGGTCACACGACCAGTGAATAATGAAGCCAGGTTTTCTACTGGGCAGTCAGAATCCAGAACCTTCCTTACCATTACTGTCCATTGTTGGTCTTTACCTTCAAGTCTTCTCTAGTTCCCTATGTGATAACACAATAAAAAGGAATTAAAATGTTTTATATTCTTAAAAGTTTTTTGAGTTTGTGGTCAGCATTGGATACTTTAAGAGCTTTCTGGCCTATAATTCAAATATATGAGCCATCGATTTTTACAAGAGCAGTGTTTTCTCTTCCTCACATTAGTCTTTCTGCTTCGTGTGTCATTATTATTATTTTGATTCTTGCTTTTGTTCCCTCCAAAGTAATCTTGAAATCACCACTCTGAAATGACTTTGGCATTTTACAAAAGACAAGTGTTCCTCATAGGCTGTGATACTGGGTTTATTCTTCCCACCACGTTCTTTCAAAGGCTGAATTTATTCTTCAAATAAGTTTCCAGCTGCTTTATCTGTACACATTATGGTTCAAATCCCCTCTTGTCAGATCTGGTAGGATCACTGAATTCAATTCAGAAGAGCCATCAAGTTCACTAAAACATCAGAAAACACAGTGATAGGGAACAATTTGTAAACAAAATATAATGGCTTTCTGCAGACTTGCTTTGTGCCTTTTGTATTGAGAATTTGGAAATTTCTTGAGTTGAGAGCAGGACTTATTCTAATTTGTGAATCAAATTATGGGTAATAAACTCCAGTTTAGATTGACAGAGATACTGTCCCTGCTTGCAGAATGTAACAGGTATTCATAATGTGTACACCATCCATAACTATGCACTGATGAAATAAAGATTTTATAATCATCCTGAAAATAATGGTGTATTAGTCAGGGTTCTCTAGAGAAATAGAATGAATAGGATAGATGTATATATGAAAGGGAGTTTATTAAAAAGTATTGACTCATGCAGTCACAAAGTGAAGTCCTACAATAGGCCATCTGCAATCTGTCAGTGGATCTACCATTCTGGGGTCTAGAGGAGAACAGCTCTCTTCTCACAGCTCCCCTAGGCAGTGCTCCAGTGGGGGCTCTGTGTGGTGGCTCTGCACTGCCCTAGCAGAGGTTCTCCACAAGGGCCCCACCCCTGCAGCAAACTTCTGCCTAGACACCAAGGTGTTTCCATACATCCTCTGAAATCTAGGTGGAGATTCCTAAACCTCAATTCATGACTTCTGTGCATCTGTAGGCTCAACACCATGTGGAAACTGCCAAGGCTTGGGACTTGCACCCTCTGGAGCCATGGGCTTAGCTGTACCTTGGCCTTTTTTTAGCCATGACTGGAGCAGCTGAGTTTCAGGGCACCAAGCCCCTAGGCTGCACACAGCAAATGGGGGTGGGTCCTGGACGCAGCCCACAAAATCATTTTTCCCTTTTGCTCCGGGCCTGTGATGGTCACTTCCACATTTTTGGGTATCTTTCAGCAGTGCCCCACTCTCTGCAGTACCAATTTACTGGATTAATCTGTTCTCACACTGCTGTAAAGAACTGCCTGAGACTAGGTAATTTGTAAAGAAAAGAGGTTTAATTAACTCACAGTTCCACAGGGCTGGGGAAGCCTCAGGAATCTTACAATCATGGTGGAAGGGGAAGCAAACACATCCTTCTTCACATGGTGGCAGGAAGGAGAAGAATGAGCTAAAGGGGGAAAAACCCCTTATAAAACCATCAGATCTCGGAGAACTCACTCACTATCACAAGAACAGCATGAAGATAATCACCCCTATGATACAATTACCTCCCACCATGTCCCTCCCATGACACATGGGCATTATGAGAACTACAGTTCAGGATGAGTTGTGGTTGGGGACACAGCGAAACCATATCCAATCCCTTGTACGTCCTGGATCGTTTTGCCTTTAGCTTTATGTGTGCTATGTGCTCACCGGTGTGCACAATTTATCTACATTTCACCTACCCCAATTCATCAGTAATTTATTAATATAAGTTGCCTTGCTGTGTTGCACATTACGTGAGAATTTTTATAGATCATCAAATAATATTTTTAATGTGTTTTTGCGGCTGGAGGTCATACCTAGTTTTACCAATGCCTTCAAATTCTCAAATTATTCACTGCAGCATTGACTAGAACAAAAGACTGGAGATAACCAGCATTTCCTAAACATTTGACCACTGAAAGCAGAGCACCTCATTTGATAAGAGCACCTCAGAATTCGGTCTGGAACCCTGGACCACTCAGAGTCATGCTGCAAATAAAGAGGCAGTGCCTGAACTTACACACTACACATGGACTCGTAACTGGTGCCTAAGAAAGGCACTTCCTCCCTGTAGGCCTCAGCTTTATCTACTCTGCATAATAGAGGACAGCTACACATATCTTCCTCATCCTTTCCATAACTATAGTGTTGAATTGGTAGTAAGATGTGACATTTTTCTTATTCTGTCTTGTGTTACCTTTACCTGTATCTTTGTCCTATTTAAACCCAGTAGGCTGCAAACTCCTTGAGTACAAAGATTTTGCCTTTGCTTGCAAAGCACTCAAAAATGTTTAATGGATGGAATATTCAAATTATGCAACAGACAATAAATATAAAAGAATTGGGAAGGAAAAAGCCAGTGGAGTCTGGTGATATTCTGGAAGCGGAAACATGAAGGATAAAAAATGCAGAGTGAAGTGGTAAGGAAGGGGAGGGAACAGAATCAGGGGGGCTCACCTAAGTGAATGAAAGAAGCAGTGAGAATAAGATCTATAGTGGTCACAATACCAGTTTGAGCTATTCTGGGTGGTGGTGGTGGTGGTGGTGGTGGTGGTGGTGGTGGTTGTCGTCATTTGAGACAAGGTCTAATTCTGTTGCCCAAGCTGGTGTAATCACAGCTCACTGCAGCCTCCACCTCCTAGGCTCAGGCAATCCTCCCATCTCAGCCTCCCTAGTAGCTAGGACTACAGGCACATGCCACCACGCCCAGTTAATTTTTGTATTTCTTGTAGAGATGGGGTTTCACCATGTTGCCCAGGATGGTCTCAAATTCTTGAGCTCAAGTGATAATCCCATCTTGGTGTCCCAAAGTGCTGGAATTACAGGTGAGAGCCACTGTTCCAAATACTAAATACCAGTACTTCGTATTTTGGTATTTAAAAGTATATTGTATTTTAATAATTTACACATTGAAAGGCTCCCAGAAAGTTATAGGCACTTCTTTTTTTTTTTTTAAGATGTATTCTAACCACAGTCCTCCCTTGGTTGAACCTGTTTGGAGGTATTACTGTTCTAATAATAAATATAATTATGTTTTACATTTCTAGGGAAGTTGAGAATATTTTCTTCAATTTATGAGTCATCTCTTTTTCCCCTAAAGCAAGCTGGGCCACCAGCCAACCTTCATAGCTCTCCAATGGTGTCAGCTGGAAATGAGGCTGGGGGTAGAGAGGGGGATACTACTCTACAGCCATGGTGTTCAGAGTGTGGCCCCCTCATTTTAACAACTTTTCTTTAATGGTCCTCAAAGTTGAATGAATTCTTCTCAGCTGTGACTGAAGAGATTCCCAATCTCACTCTCACACATCACAGGGATTCCTATCAGCAGATACCAACCCATGGAAAAAGAGGACAAAGTGAGGGTTACCTTTGCTTCTACCCTGCCTCCCTGATCAGTGCTCTGAGTCACCATCCCTCAATCACCCACCCCTGTGCTGGCTGTGTCAGATCCTTCCCAGGGAGCCTCACCTGGATTTGTCTTCCTAATGCTGTCACCCACCAGCTATTCCCCTACAGTAATACAAGTGTCCTATCCCAGTCCCTCCGTAATAGTTTAACTGTAACCTCAGTAGGTAAATGGGCTTAATCTGCTAAGAGAGCATTTACATTTTTAAGAAGACCATAATAGTTCCATATGGTAATAATAATAACCACCATTGAATAAGTGTCTAACATATTCTAAGTATTGTAAATATGCTGCCTAAATTGCATTAAGCCCTGGACTTAGGTTATAATTATCTCAGATTTTATATATGAGGAAAATGAAGATGTAGAGAACCAAGCTTTTGTCCAAGGTCACAAAGCTAATGGCACCAAGAGCCACTATGCTCTAAATGGTGCCACCTCACTGCATTTTAGTCACTGCAGGAAATGAGGGAGAGAGTTGGGGTCTCACAGCACCATTCAAGCCATAAAACAAAACACTTAGAATTAGAAGGCCTGAATTATAATCCTTGCATCTGCCCATATTTCTTTCAAAATCCTGGCTAAATTACAAGTTTTCTTGCCTAGGTTTCCTCAGCTGAAAATTAGCATAGTAACTCCTGCCCTGTCTACTTTTGAAGATGGAAAAAGCTACAGTGAGAAGGGTAGGTAGCAGCGCTTTGCTAGCTCTCAAATTCTTCACAAATGTAAGGCATTTTTCTTTGGGTAGCAAAGCACTCTGCTTGTAGGATGAATGCTGGTCAGACCTTTAAGATACTAAGTTTCTGAGCCCAGGATGTTGATTTTTGGTGGAAAAACATTTGCGATCCAGTTTCCAATTGTCCATGCTTTTTTTTTTTTTTGTCTTTTACATCCGTAAATATGACAGTTGATATTATAAAATTCTTTCTAGTACTGACGACTCAGTATATTTGTTTTCCCTGAATTGTGCTCATATTACAAGTAAATCAAATATATCAAATATTTCTTGTTTCTTTTACTTCCATTCAAATGGATCACAAAATTGATATGTTTATTTTGATATAGTTGTTTTGGGTGGTTCACACTTTTTTTTACTTGTACAAATGTATGGTATGGGGTATATGTGAAATGTCATGTTTATACAATTTGTAGTGGTCAAGTCAGGGTATTTAGGATGTCCAAGTTTAATACATTTTTGTTAACTATAGTCACCCTACTCTGCTATGAGATAATTGGATTTATTCCTTCTATGTAATTGTATATTTGTACCCTTTAACACACTTCTCTTCACATTCCCCTCTCCCCCACCACTCACCCTTCCCAGTCTCTGTTATCTGTTTTCCACTGTCTACCTCCATGGGGATCAAATATTTTAGTACCCACCCACATACAAGTAAGAACATGTGGTATTTGTCTTTTTGTGCCTAGCTTATTTAACTTAAGATAACAGGACGGCCGCGGTGGCTCAAGCCTGTAATCCCAGCACTTTGGGAGGCCGAGACGGGCGGATCACGAGGTCAGGAGATCGAGACCATCCTGGCTAACAAGGTGAAACCCCGTCTCTACTAAAAAATA
>NW_016811727.1:223462-240935 GCF_001698545.2 Rhinopithecus bieti
AAAAAAAAAAAAAAAAAAAAGATCATGACCTCCAGTTCTATTCATGTTGCTGTAGATATGATTTTATTCCTTTTCATAGCCAAATAGTACTCCATTATACATACATACCACATTTTCTTTTTCCATTTATCCATTAATGAACATTTAGGTTGATTCCGTATCTTTGCTATTGTGCTTCAATAAACGTAAACATAATAGTGCAGCAATTATGGGAGCACATGGGAGTGCAGGCATGCTTTTGATATATTAATTTCTTTTCTATTGAGTAGATAGATACCAAGTAATGGGATTGCTGCTGTCTGTAGTTTTTTGAGAAATCTCTATACTGTTTTTCAGAGTGGCTGTAATTACCACCAATAAAGTATAAGTGTCCTCTTTTCTCTGCATCCTCACCAACATCTTTTATTATAATTATTATTATTAATTATCGTTATTATTATTTTACTTTAAGTTCTGGAATACATGTGCTGAATGTGCAGGTGTGTATACATGTGCCATGGTGGTTTGCTGCATCTATCAACCTGTGATCTAGATTTTAAGCCCTGCATGCATTAGGTATTTGTACTCACGCTCTCCCTCTCCTTGCCCTGAACCCCCTGACAAACCTTTGTGTATGATGTTCCCTCCCTGTGTCCACGTGTTCTCATTGTTCAACTTATGAGTGAGAACATGTGATGTTTGATTTTCTGTTCCCGTATTAGTTTGCTGAAAACGATGGTTTCCAGCTTCATCTATGTCTCTGCAAAAAAACATGAACTCATTCTTTTTTTATGGCTGCATAGTATTCCATGGTGTATATGAGCCATATTTTCTTTATCCAGTCTATTATTGATAGGCATTTGGGTTGGTTCCAAGTCTTTGCTATTGTAAATAGTGCTACAGTAAATATATGTGTGCATGTGTGTTTATAGTAGAATGATTTATAATCCTTTGGGTATATACCCAGTAATGGGATTGCTGGGTCAAATGGTATTTCTGGTCCTAAATCCTTTAGGAATCACCACACCGTCTTTGGTTGAACTAATTTACACTCCCACCAACAGTGTAAAAGAGTTCCTATTTCTTCACAGCCTCACCAGCATCTGTTGTTTCCTTACTTTGTAATGATCACCATTCTAACTGGAGTGAGATGGTATCTCATTGTGGTTTTGATTTGCATTACTCTAATGACCAGTGATGATGAACTTGTTTTCATATGTTTGTTGGCTGCATAAATGTCTTCTTTTGAGAAGCGTCTGTTCATATCCTTTGCCCACTTTGTCTTTGCTCATGCCTATGTCCAGAATGGTATTACCTAGGTTTTCTTCTAGGGTTTTTATGGTTCGGGGTTTTACATTTAAGTCTTTAAGCCATCTTGAATTAATTTTTGTGCAAGGTGTGAGGCAGGGGTCCAGCCTCTGTTTTCTGCATATGACTAGCCAGTTTTCCCAGCACCATTTATTAAATAGGGAATCCTTTATTCATTGCTTGTTTTTGTCAGGTTCATCAAACATCCAATGGTTGTAGACGTGTGGTGTTATTTCTGAGTCTCTGTTCTGTTCCATTGATCTATATATCTGTTTTGGTACCAGTACCATGTTGCTTTGGTTACTGTAGCCTTGTAGTATAGTTTAAAATCAGGTAGCGTGGTGCCTCCAGTTTTGTTCTTTTTGCCTAGGATTGTCTTGGCTATAGGGGCTCTTTTTTGGTTTCATATGAAATTTAAGGTAGTTTTTTTCTAATTCTGCAAAGACAGTCAATGGTGGCTTGATGAGAATAGCATTGAATCTATAAATTACTTTGGACAATATGGAAATTTTTATGATATTGATTCTTCCTATCTATGAGCATGGATTTTTTTCCGTTTGTCTGTGTCCTCTCTTATTTCTTTGAGCAGTGGTTTGTAGTTCTCCTTGAAGAGGTCCTTAACATCCCTTCTAAGTTGTATTATTAAGTATTGTATTCTCTTTGTAGCAATTGTGAATGGGCGTTCACTCATGAATTGGCTCTCTGTTTGTCTATTAATGGTGGACAGGAGTGCTTGTGATTTTTGCACACTGATTTCGTATCGCCAGACTTTGCTGAAGTTGCTAATCAGCTTAAGGAGTTTTTGAGCTGAGATGATGGGGTTTTCTAAATATACAATCATGTCATCTGCAAACAGAGACAATTTGACTTCCTCTCTTCCTATTTGAATATGTTTTATCTTTTCTCTTGCCTGATTGCCCTGGCCAGATCTTCCAATACTATCTTGAATAGGAGTGGTGAGAGAGGGCATCCTTGTCTTGTGCCAGTTTTCAAAGGGAATGCTTCCAGTTTTTGCCCATTCAGTATGATATTGATTATGGGTTTGTCATAAATAGCTCTTATTGTTTTGAGATACATTCCATCAATACCTAGTTTATTGAGAGTTTTTAGTATAAAGGATGTTGAATTTTATCAAAGGCCTTTTCTGCACCTATTCAGATAATCCTGTGGTTTTTATCATTGGCTCTGTTTATGTGATGGATTACATTTATTGATTTATGTATGTTGGACATGTCATGCATCTCAGGGATAAAGCTGACTTGATCATGGTGGATAAGCTTTTTGATGTGCTGCTGGATTTGGCTTGCCAGTATTTTATTGAGGATTTTTGCATCGATGTTCATCAAGGTTATTGGTCTGAAATTTTGTTTTTTGTTGTTGTTGTGTCTCTGCCAGGTTTTGATATCAAGATGATGCTGGCCTCATAATATGAGTTAGAGAAGAGTGTTTCTTTTTCTATTGTTTGGAAGAGTTTCAGAAGAAATGGTACCAGCTCCTCTTTGTACCTCTGGTAGAATTCAGCTGTGAATCTGTCTGGTCCTGGGCTGTTTTTGGTTGGTAGGCTATTAATTACTGCCTCAATTTTAGAGCTTGTTATTGGTCTATTCAGGGATATGCCTTCTTTCTGGTTTAGGCTTGGAAGTGTGTAGGTGTCTAGGAATTTGTCCATTTCTTCTAGATTTTCTAGCTTATTGGCATAGAGGTGTTTCTAGTATTCTATGATGGTAGTTTGCATTTCTTTGGGATCAGTGGTGATATCCCCTTTATCTTTTTTTATTGTGTCTATTTGATTCTTCTCTCTTTTCTTTTTTATTAGTCTGGCTAGTGGTCTATTTTGTTAATCTTTTCAAAGAAAAACATCTTCTGGATTCACTGATTTTTTTTAAGGTTTTTTTTTTTGTATCTCTACCTCCTTCAGTTCTGCTCTGATCTTAGTTATTTCTTGTTTTCTGCTAGCTTTTGAATTTGTTTGCTTTTGTGTCTCTAGTTCTTTTAGTTGTGATGTTTGGACGTCGATTTCAGATCTTTCCAGGTTTCTGATGTGGGCATTGGTGCTATAAATTTCTCTCCTAACACTGCTTTAGCTGTGTCCCAGAGATTCTGGTACATTGTCTCTTTGCTCTCATTTGTTTCAAAGAACTTATTTATTTCTACCTTTATTTTGTTATTTAACCAGCAGTCATTCAGGAGTAGGTTGTTCAATTTCCATGTAGTTGTGTGGTTTTGAGTGAGTTTCTTAACCCTGAGGTCTAATTTGAGTGCACTGTGGTCTGAGAGACTGTTTGTTATTATTTTCATTCTTTTGCATTTGCTGAGGAGTGTTTTACTTACAATTATGTGGTCAATTTTAGAATAAGTGCCAAGCAGGTCCCTCTTCTGCATGTTTGCTAATGAGAAGAATGTACATTGTGTTGGTTTGGGGTGGAGAGTTCTGTAGATGTCTATTAGGTCTGCTTGGTCCAGAGTTGAGTTCAAGTCCTGAATATCCTTGTTAATTTTCTGTCTCGTCGATCTGTCTAATGTTGACAGTGGGATGTTAAAGTCTCTCACTACTATTGTGTGGGAGTCTAAGTCTCTTTGTAGGTCTCTAAGAACTTGTTTTATAAATCTGAGTGCTCCCATATTTAGGACAGTTAGCTCTTTTTGTTGCTTCAATCCCTTTACCATTATGTAATGCCCTTCTTTGTCTTGATTGATCTTTGTTGATTTAAGATCTGTTTTTATCAGAGTATAGGATTGCAATCCCTGCTCTTTTGTTTTTTGTTTTTTTTTTGTTGTTGTTGTTGTTTTGCTTTCCATTTGCTTGGTAAATATTCCTCCATCCCTTTATTTTGAACCTACGTGTGTCTTTGCACTTGAGATAGGTCTCCTGAATACAGCACACTGATTAGTCGTGACTCTTTATCAAATTTGTCAGTCTATATCCTTTAATTGGGGCACTGAGCCTGCCCATTTACATTAAGGTTAATATTGTTAAGTGTGAATTTGATCCTGTCATCATGATGCTAGCTGGTTATTTTGTACATTAGTTGATGTAGTCTCTTCATAGTGTCATTGGTCTTTATATTTTGGTGTGTTTTTGCAGTGGCTAGTGCTGGTTCTTGCTTTCCATATTTAGTGCTTCCTTCAGGAGCACTTGTAATGCAGGCCTGGTGCTGACAAAATCCCTCAGCATTTGCTTGTCTGGAAAGAATTTTATTTCACTTATGGAGCTTAGTTTGGCTGGATAGGAAATTCTGGGTTGGACATAAGAATGTTGAATATTGGCCCCTACTGTTCTTGCTTGTAGAGTTTCTGCAGAGGGATCCAGTGTCAGCCTGATGGGCTTCCCTTTGCAGGTAACCTGACCTTTCTCTCTGGCTGTCCTTAACATTTTTTCCTTCATTTCCACTTTGGAGAATCTGATGATTATCTGTCTTGGGGTTGCTCTTCTTGAGGAGTATCTTAGTGGTGTTCTCTGAATTTCCTGAATTTGATGTTGGTCTGTCTTGCTAGGTTGGGGAAGTTCTCCTGGATAATATCTTAAAGTGTGTTTTCCAACTTGGTTTCATTCTCCCTGTCTCTGTCAGGTATGCCAATCAATCATAGGCTTGGTCTTTTCACATTGTCCCATATTTCTTGGAGGCTTTGTTCCTTTTCATTCTTTTTCTCTAATCTTGTCTTCATGTCTCATTTCAGTAAGTTGATCTTCAATCTCTGGTATCCTTTTTTCTGCTTGATCGATTTGGCTATTGATACTTGTGTATGCGTCACAAAGTTCTTGTGCTGTGTTTTCAGCTCCATAAGGTATTTATGTTCCTCTCTAAACTGGTTATTCTAGTTAGCAGTTCCTATAACCTTTTATAAAGGTTCTTAACTTCCTTGCATTGGGTTAGAACACACTCCTTTAGCTTGGAGGAGTTTGTCATTACCTACCTTGTGAAGCCTACTTCTGTCAATTCATCAAACTCAGTCTCTGTCCAGTTTTGTAGCCTTTCAGGAGGGAAGTTGCAATCATTTGGAGGAGAAGAGGCATTCTGGCTTTTGGAATTTTCAACTTTTTTGTGCTGACTTTTCCTCATCTTGGTGGATTTATCTACTTTTGTCATCAACCTAAAAGTCATCAACCTAAAAGTTGATGACCTTTGGATGGGGTTTTGTGTGGGGATCCTTTTTGTTGATGTTGATGTTTTTTTCTGTTTGTTAGTTTTTCTTCTAACAGTCAGGCCCCTCTTCTGCAGGTCTGCTGCAGTTTGCTGGAGGTCTACCCCAGACCCTGTTGCCTGGGTATCACCCATGGATACAAAAGAGCAAAGATTGCTGCCTGCTCCTTCCTCTGGAAGCTTCATCCCAGAGGGGCACTGGCCTGATGCCAACTGGAGCTCTTTTGTATGAAGTTTCTGTCAACCCCTGTTGGGAGGTCTCTCCCAGTCAGGAGGCACAGGGGTCAGGGACCCACTTGAGGAGGCAATCTGTCTCTTATCAGAGCTCAAGCACTGTGCTGGGTGAATTCCCCTTGTCAGGTCAGCTTCTCTCTTCAGAGCTGGCAGGCAGGAAAATTTAAATCTGCTGAAATGGCACCCAGAGCCACCCCTTTCCCCAGGTGCTGTGTCACAGGAAGATGGGAGTTTTAACTATAAGCCCCTGACTGGGACTGCTGCCTTTATTTCAGAGTTGCCCTGCCTAGTGAAGAGGAATCTAGAGAGGCAGTCTGGCCACAGCCACTTTGTCACACTGTGTTGAGTTCCACCCAGTCTGAACTTCCAGTCTTCCTTAGCACTCTTAGGGGAAAACCATCTACTCAAGCCTCAGTAATGGTGGATACGCCCCACCTCCCACCACCCCCACCCACCAAGCTCGATCATCCCAGGTTGACTTTAGACTGCTGTGCTGGCAGTTAGAATTTTAAGTCAGTGGTTCTTAGCTTGCTGGGCTCCATGGAATTGAGACCCACTGAGCAAGACCACTTGGCTCCCTGTCTTCAGCCCCCTTTCCAAGTGAGTGAATGGTTCTGTCTTGCTGTGGTTCCAGGCATCACTGGGGTATGAAAAAACCTTCTGCTGCTATCTTGGTGTCTTCCCAGACAGCCACCCTGTTTTGTGCTTAAAACCCAGTGCCCTGGTGGTGTAGGCACATTCGGGTATCTCCACATCTGCAGATTGCAAAAGCTGTGGGAAAAGCATAGTATTCAGGCCGAGGAGCACAGTCCCTCACGGTTTCCCTTGGCTAGGGGAAGGAAGTCCCCCAGCTCTTTGCACCTCCCGGGTGAGATGATGCCCCACCCTGCTTCTGCTCACCCTCTGTGGGCTGAACCCACTGCCTAACCAGTCCCAATGAGATGAACCAGTTACCTCAGTTGGAAATGCAGAAATCACCCACCTTCTGCCTTGGTCTCACTGGGAGCTGCAGACTGGAGCTATTCCTATTCAGTCATCTTGCCTCGCCAACCCAATATCTGTTATTTTTTGATTTTTTGATAATAGCCTATCTGACTAGGGTAAAATGATATTGTGGTTTTGATTTGCATGTCCCTGATAATTAGTGATGTACATATACCTGTTTGCCATTTGTATGTCTTCTCCTGAGAAATGTCTATTCATGTCCTTTATCCACTTTTTAATGGGACTATTTGGGTTTTCCTGTTTACTGTTTAAGTTCCTTGTATATTCTAGATGTTAGTCCCCAGTAAGATGAATAGTTGGCAAATATTTTCTCCCATTCAATAAGTTACCAATTCACTATGTTGATTATTTCTTTTGTTGTGCAGAAACTTTTTAGTTTAAGTAAGTCTCATTTGTCTATTTTTGTTTTTGTTGTCTCTGCTTTTGATTGCTTAGTCATATATTCTTTGCCTAGACCAAGGTCCAAGAGAGTTTTCTTAAGGCTTTCTTCTAGTATTATTATAGTTTGTGGTCTTACATTTAAGCCTTTAATCTATTTTTAGTTGATTTTTTTATATGTTGAGAAATAGGGGTCCAGTTTCAATCTTCTGCATATGAATATTCAATTTTCACAGCACCATTTATTGAAGAGGATGTCTTTTCCCCCACTGTAATTTATTGTCAGCTCTGTCAAAGACCTGTTGGCTATAAATATGTGGCTTTATGTCTGGGATCTCTATTCTGTTCCATTGATCTATGTATCTACTTTTCTACCAATACCATGCTACTTTGGTTACTATAGCCTAGTTTTATTTTTATTGCATGTGTGTGTATATATATTTAGAGATAGGGTTTTGCTCTGTTGCCCATGCTGGAGGATAGAGTTCAGTGGTGTGATCATAGCTCACTGCAGCCTTGAGTTCCTGGGATTAAGCAATCCTCATGCCTGAGCTTCCAAAGTAGCTAGGATTATGGAAATGCACCACCGTGCCTGGCTAACTGTTGGAATTTTTTATAGAGATGGGGGTCTTGCCATGTTGCCAAGTCTGCTCTCAAACTTCTGGCCTCAAGTGTTCCTCGTACATTATCCTCCCAAAGCACTGGGATTACAGGAGTGAATCACTGTGCTTGGACATGTAATATATTTTGAAGTCAGGTCACATGATGCCTTCAGCTTTGTTCTTTTTGCTCAAGATTTATTTTGGCTATTAGGGCTCTTTTTGGTTCCATGTGAATTTTGGAATTGTTTTTCTAATTCTGTAAAAAGTGATATTGGTACTTTGATAGAAATTGCACTGAATCTATAGATTGCTTTGGCAATACAATCATTTTAATATTGATTCTTCCTATTCGTGAACATGAGATATTTTTCCATTTGTTTATGTCATTTACAATTTCTTTCACCAGAGTTTTATAGTTCTTCTTATAGAGGCCTTACAACTTCTTGGTTAAATGTATTCCCAAGGGTGCGTGTGTGTGTGTTTGCATGTGTGTGTGTATTGTAATGGAATTGAGTTCTTGATTTAGTTCTTACCTTAAGCACTGTTGATATACAGAAATGCAGATAATTTTTGTACATTAATTTTGTATCCTGAAACTTCGTTGAAGTCATTTATCATGTCTAGGAGTCTTTTGAAGGAATCTTTAGGGTTTTCTAGATATAAGATCACACCATCAACAAAGAGATAATTTAACTTCTTCTTTCCTGATTTGCATGTCTTTTATTCCTTTCTCTTGCCTGATTGCTCTAGCAGTGACTTCTAAGACTATGTTGAATAGAAGTGGTGAGAGAGGACACCCTTGTATTATTCTAGCTCTTACGGAGAATGCTTTCAACTTTTCCCTCATTCAGTAGGATGTTGGCTGTGGGTTTGCTGCATACAGCTTTTATTATTTTGGGATGTGCTCCTCCAATGCCCAGGTTGTTGAGGGTTTTTATCATG
Organism: Rhinopithecus bieti; assembly: GCF_001698545.2. NCBI lineage: Eukaryota > Metazoa > Chordata > Mammalia > Primates > Cercopithecidae > Rhinopithecus > Rhinopithecus bieti. The sequence goes on from NW_016811727.1 coordinate 232,053, forward strand.
AAGGGATGCTGAATTTAATCAAATGCTTTTTCTGTATGTATTGAGATGATCATATGGTTTTATTTTAATTCAGTTTATATGATGAATTATACTTATTGATTTGTACATATTGAACCATTTTTGTATCCCTGGAATAAAACCCACTTGGTTGTGTTGTATTATCTTTTTTATGTGCTGTCAGATTCAGTTCACTAGTATTTTCTTTAGGATTTTTATGTCTATGTTCATCAGAGATATTGGCCTGTAGCTTTTTTGTTGTTGTTTTTGTGTCCTTGTCTGCTTTCAGTATCAGAGTAATGCTGGCCTTATAGAACGAGCTAGGGAAAATTTCCTCCTCTTTGATTTTTTGGAATAGTTTCAGGAGGATTGTTTTAGTTCTTCTTTGTACATTTCATAGAATTTGGCTGTGAATCCATCTGGTCCTGATCTTTTCTTGATGAGAACCTTTTATTACTGATTTAGTCTCACACTCATTATTAATCTGTTTGGGTTTTCTATTTCTTTTTTATTCAATCTTGGTAGATTGTGTGTTTTAGGAATTTGTACATTTCCTCTAGGTTTTCCAGTTTGTCAGCGTATAGTTGTTCATAATAGTCTGACGATCTTTTGTATTTCTGTGGTATTGTTACGGCGGGCGGGGGGGAGTCCTTGCTCCCAGAGCTCCCAAGATGGTAGTGGGCCACTTCCAAGATGGTGGCAAGTCTCGTGTTTTCTGACCTGGGGTTCTTGGCCTCACGGATTCCAAGGAATGGAATCTTGGACAATGCCGTGAGTGTTGTAGCTCTATTAGAAGCCATAGGTCATGGAAGAGAACCGTGGAACTCAGTGACTAGTGTTCAGCTCGATTAGAACGAACTCAGGCACTTAGCCATGCAGGAACAATGGCAAGCCTTTATCCTGATTGGGAGAGGCAATGGGCGCCTCCCTGGATCAGGAGAACAGCGGACACCCTGCTGGATCTGGAGGGATGGAAGTCAGTGCTGGGTCTGCCATGGTGGCAAACAGCAATGGTGGATGGTGAGAGAAAGCTCAGCTCCAGCAGTAACAAAACACGGACCAGAAGAGTGCAGTTGCAAGATTTAATAGAGTGAAATAGAGTGAAGACAGAGCTCCCACATAAGAGGAGGGGACCCAAAGGGGGTTGCCTGTTGCTGGCTCCAATGCCTGGGTTTATATCCTGATCTTTGTCCCTCCCACTGTGCTCTCAGGTAATAGATGATTGGCTATTTCTTTACCTCCTGTTTTGCCTAATTAGCATTTTAGTGAACTCTCTGATTGCAAGCCCCGTGTTCAAAGGTGAAGGTGGTCACCTTCCCAGCTAGGCTTAGGGATTCTTAGCCTAGGAAATTCCAGCTAGTCCTGTCTCTCAGTATGAGTTGTAATGCCTCCTTTTTCATTTCTGATTTTGTTTGTTTGAGTCTTCTGTCTTCTTGATTAATCTAGCAAGCAGTTTATCAGTTTCATTTATCTTTTTGAATAACTAACTTATTGTTTCATTGATTCTTTGTATTGTTGGGGTTTTTTCTCTATTTTGTTTCACTCTGCTCTGATTTTTATTCTTTCTTTTCTTCTGCTAATTTTAGGTTTGGGTTGTTCTTACTCTTCTAGCTCCTTGAGGTATATCGTTATATTGTTCATTGGTAATCTTCTACTTTTTTGGTGTAGGTGTTTATTGCTGTAAACTTCCTCTTAGTACTCTTTCTTCTATATCCCACAGCTTTTGAAATTGGGTTTCCATTTTCATTTTTCAATAATTTTTTCTTATTTCTATCTTAGTTGTTTCATTGACACAATGGTCATTCAGGGGCATGCTGTTTAATTTCTATGTAGCTGTAGTTTCCAAAGTTCCTCTTGTTACTGATTTCTAGTTTTATTCCAATGTGGTCTGAAAAGATACTTGATATATTAATAATTTTGACTTTTAAAAATTTGTTGAGATGTGTTTTGTAATCTAATATATGGTCTGTTTTGAAGACTGTTGCATGTGCTGGTGAACAGAATGTGTATTTTGCAATCGTTTAATAGAATGTGCTGTAAACAAATGTCTGTCACGTCCATTTGGTCTAAAGTCCAGTTGAAATCCAATTTTTTTGTTGTTGTTGATTTTTCTGTCTAGGTGATCTGTCTAATGCTGAGACTGGGGTATTAGAGTACCCCCACTTTTATTGTATTGCAGTCTATCTCTTTCTTTCGATCTGGTAATATTTGCTTCATAAACTGGGTGCTCCAATGTTGAGTTCATATATTTATATTTGAATTGTTATAACTTCTTGCTGGATTAATCTTGCTATCATTATATGATATTTTTGTCTCTGTTTTACTGTTTTTGACTTAATGTCTGTATTATCCAATATAAGCATAACTACTCCTGTCTTTGCTTTTGGATTCCATTTGCATGTAACATCTTTTCTATCCTTTAACTTTGTCTATATGCACTTTACTGATAAGGTGAGATTTTTGTAAACAGCATGTAGTTGGATCATATTTGTTTTATCTCTTCAGCCATTCTGCATATTTTAAGTGGAGAATTTAATCCATGTATGTTCAAGGTTATTATTGATGTGCAAGGCTATGTTCTTGTCATTTTGTTAATTGTTTTCTTGTTTTTTAATACATTATTCTTTCTTTTTTTCTCCTTGTTTGTTGTTATGGTTTGGTGGATTTCTGTAGTGATACCATATGAATTCTTTCTCTTTCCTTTGTGTGTTTGTTTTGCCAACATGTTTTTGTGTATTTCCATGATGGTAAGTGTCATGCTTTTGCTTCCAGGTTTAGGACTCCCTTGAACATTTCTTGTAGGGCCTTTCTAGTGGTAGTGAATTTTCTCAGCATTTGCTTGTCTGGGAACGGCTTTATTTCTCTTTCCTTTATAAAAGGTAATTCGAGTAAGCATAGTATTCTTGGCTACCAGATTTTTCTTCCACCAATTTGAATATATCATCCCATTCTCTTCTGACCTGTAGTTTCTGCTGAGAAACATGCTGCTAATCTGATAGGGTTTCTTTTGTACATGACTACATGCTTTTCTCTTGCTGTTACTAGGATTTGCTCATTACCTTTGACTTTTGACAGCCTGATTATAATGTTCCATGGAGAATACCTTTTTGCATTGTAGCTGCCTGAGGATTGCTGAGCCTCCCATACCTGGATGTTTAAATCTCTTGTTATACTTGGGAAGTTTTCAGCTATTATTTTATTAGATAGGTTTTCTAATCCTTTTGTTCTTTTTTGACCCTCAGGGATACCAATAATTTGAATGTTCAGCTGCTTTATCTTGTCCCAAATGTCATGAAGCCTTTGCTCGTTCTCTTTTTTTCCTCTTATTTATTTTTGTCTGGCTGGATTATTTCAAAAGACTTGTTTTCAAGTTCTGAGATTCTTTCCCCTACTTGATCTAGTCTATTGTTGAAGCTTTCAAATTTATTTTGTATTTCCTTCAATTAGTTCTTCAGTTCCACAATTTCTATTTGGTTATTTTAAAAAACATATTTCTCTTTGATAAGTTTCTCATTCATATCTTGATTTTTTTATTTCTTTCTATTGTTTTTCAGGATTCTCTTGAATCTCACTGAGCTTCTTTAAAACCAATATTTTTAATTCTTTATCTGAAGTTTTAAAAACTCTTTTTGATTAGGGTTTATTATTGTGTAAATTTGGAGGCATCGTATTTCCTTGCTTCCTCGTGTCTTCCTGTGTCTTCACCATGATTTCTGCACATCTGGTGCAACAGTTGCTACTTCCCAGTTTTTAATTTACTTTTGTGGGGAGGATCTTCTCCTGAAGACACATCTGTAGTAATTGCTGCAAGTATTGCACACTGTGGATTTGATTCTGGATGTGTGCAATAATGTAATCTCTGTATGTTTTCTTAGGTTCTAAGTAGTGTTAGTGGTATCTGTGACTTTCTGGTGGGTTAGGGTGCAGTCATTAATGGAAACTGTGGTAAAATTGTATTGGGGACCAGGATGCTAATTGAGCCAGTCTTCAGGTCCCAGTGGTGGCAATGGTGAGCTGAGCATGCCTATCCTTATGCCCAGAGCAGAGTATTCTGGCATCAGTGTTGGTAGTTACTAGTGGACCAGTTATTGGGCCCCCAGATGGCTTTCTGTGTTGCTGATAGTGGCAGCTGTGAACCAGGTGGGTGGATGCGTTTTGGGGCCCCTGGGCAACTGATGTGGCATAGATAATGACCGTGGTAGTGATGGGATGATTCTCTGGGTCCCAAGCAGTGTGTGTTGATGTTGGCAGTGGCTGTGATGGGTGGGCCAGTCTCCAGGCCGGCAGGTGGTTGGTGCTTGCAGACAGATACCAGCTGAGATGGTAGCAGCTGGGAGTTTAGGCCCAATCGCCAGCATCTGGGGGAAGTGCTTAGATACCTAAAATGGTGTATTGGTTGAGGCAATCCCCAGGATATTGGGCTATGTGCTCTGTCTCAGAGGTGAGGGGGAACGAAGCCAGACTTGGAGGACTTGTGCTCAGGCACCTCATGAGTGACAGAAGGCACCAGTTGTGGTGAAATGAGTGGGATGTTCCTCAGGCCCCAAGAAAAGTGCTTGGGTAAGGGGCTGTAGCAGTTGCACTGAGATCCTGTTACTGAAGAGGGTGAAGCCTGCCTCAGTGCCCACAGCCTCAGTGCGGGGTAGTGAACCTGCATCCCTCTCATACACCAGTCTTCCCAGGGCTCACCCATCCCTTGTGGTGATAACCTGCACCTAACTCATGGCTCAGCCCCAGCTGCAGGAGCTCCTATCTAGCTTGCGACCTAAGTCCCGCAGCAAACTCCTGCCCTACTCAGAATCACAGTCTCAGTCTCCTGGTAGTGCTCACATCCCAGCACAACAGCTCAGCTCACACCTCACTTGCTTCTCAGTCCCAGCTATGGGAGCCTGCTCCCAACTTGCACCCCAGCAGCAACAGCCCAAGTATGCCTAACACCTCAGTCCCAGTACCCCTGGGTCCCAGGACAGCATGCAGTCTGCCAAAGGCTAGGATTGAAAAGGGCACCTTGCAGTAGCCACTTTGGTCTCAGAAAGGGTACAGATCCCAGCACGAGTTCTCTCCCTGGAGCAGTTGTATCTCATGATCTCCTGGAAGCTCTCTATGTTAGTTTCAGGGCTTGGAGAGTCAAGGTCCTCTCCTGTGGCCAGGATTGCATGATTCCATGGTTGGGATATGGGCCGCTGGAAGTCTCTTACTTACCCTTTCCCCACGTTGGGAAGATACTCCTGGCGCCCAGCCAATCCTGACCAAGCAGGCTGCCTCTCCTCCTTCTACTTCTTTGCTTTTGGTGTTTCCTTTCACTGTTCTTTGAATTACAGTGTTCTATCTTAGATAATGTATTTGCAGTAGATTGTCTATACACTATTTTGGCTCTTCTATAAGTGGAGGAGATGAGTGTGATACGCTTCTAGTCAGCCATCTGGAAGCTCCTTCTAAATATTTTTTTTTTTACTTTTCTTATTCTCAGTTAATCAAAAAGAAAATTGTTCAGAATTAACATCTCTGGTGAACAATTTACTCTCTCTAGAGCCCCCAAACCTCCACCACAATGATTGTGCCCACAATCTGATATAGATTTTAGAGTCCTATGCTTATTTTCTCTTTCTGTTCAATGTTGAAAGTGGAATTGAAGAAAAAGAGAAAAATAAGACTGGGTCTATGCATATGAATGAACTGGAATTTTGATTTAAAAATAGATAAAGCTACCCCAAAATAAAGCACTGGACTCTCACTTCAACACTGACCCCTCTCTTTGGAAAATGAAACTGCTTCAGGAAAAACCTCTTGTGGATAGATCTACCACTCTGAGAAGGCAATTAAGTAAATTCTTTGGACTGTCATTTCATTCAATGCAACTCCCTTTCCTTGGCCACAGATAATTAGAGAAGAAGACATTGCCTGATTCACAGGCAGACAAACAATAGGCTGGACAGTGGTCCATAGTCCAATAAGAAGGATGGTGACTTCCTGATTCAATTAGATTTTCTGTCTTCAAAAGTTTGAATGTAGCTTCATAGTAAAGAGTTAGTAGTTGATACTGAAAAAAAATAGAAGAATCACACATGGATAATTCAGGTAACATAGGATGTGATGAAGCAGCAGTTTTGTGCCAAGAAGGGTCCCTGAGTGACTACGTTAAGCAGAGTGCCTTGCCAACCTGTGTTGGGTATGTTTTGTGGGTTAGAAATAAGCTTTTGTGGGCCAGGCGCAGTGGCTCAAGCCTGTAATCCCAGCACTTTGGGAGGCCAAGATGGGCGGATCATGAGGTCAGGAGATCGAGACCATCCTGGCTAACCCGGTGAAACCCTGTCTCTACTAAAAAATACAAAAAAACTAGCCGGGCGAGGTGGCGGGCGCCTGTAGTCCCAGCTGCTGGGGAGGCTGAGGCAGGAGAATGGCGTGAACCTGGGAGGCAGAGCTTGCAGTAAGCCAAGATCCGGCCACTGTACACCAGCCTGGGTGACAGAGTGGGACTCCATCTCAAAAAAAAAAAAAAAAAAAAAGGAAAAAAAGAAGAAATAAGCTTTTGTGATATTTAACCACAAAGATTTTAAAGTTGTTTTTAGTACAGCATAACTTGACCTGACTGATACAATCCCTTTATTTCCTTTTACTCTCAAAGTGGAAATGGCTCTAAAGTTGTCCTCTTTTTCTTATTTTATCCTTTCTATTTACTCTCAAGTGTGATCATCCTGTTGTGTACCTTTCAGTACCACTTTTATAAAGGAATGACTCCCAGGGAATTCATATTTCCAGCTGCCTCCAGCTTCACTTGACTTTCCAGCCATTGCCATAAACTCCATACAATTCAATAATTCAATTCAATGAATGTTTACTGAACATTCACTAGGCATCTGGTTTTGTGCTGAGGGCTGAAGATGCTGAGTGACTCTGTCCTCATGACACTTATAGCCCACTAGGTAAGACATTAAATAGGTAGTTAAATAAGCAGTTTTAATCTGGACTCAACAATTGCAAAGCAAACGTCATCATATCGCCTACAGAAATTGACACAATTGCTGGAAGACCAGATTGCTACCATGGACAGCTCTTTTGCCTTCTCCCAGTTTAGCAAGTATGAGGCGGCATGGGCTCTTCTCTCATCTTTCCCCAAATCAAAATGGACACGAAGTTCTTTTGTCTCCTCTGGAAAATTTTAATAGAGTCCCCCTTTACTACATCTGTCCCAGGTTAAGATACCTAAACCAGTATTTATAAAACATCATTCCTTAATACCCCAGTTCCAGAACACTAAATGGCTTGCTGAATGGTTCCAGCCCTATTAAATCTAAACCACTCATTGTGAAAACATGAAAACATAATCTACCTCAAGTATAATTTTTATTACTGTAAATAGTATACAATAATGCTAGCCACATTTATTGAGCACTTACTATGTATCAGGCACCACATAATATTCTTTTGTTTACACTTTCATGAAATCCTTACTAAAATCCCATGAAATTTTAGGATTATTACCCTCATTTTACAGACAAGGAAACTAAGGCTAGGCAATGCTAACGAAGCCCAAAGTTAAATAGTTAGTGGTTTCTAAACTTAGGTCCTAAATCATGTTCCCTTCCATAACTTGGGAGCAGAGACCATACTTTACATTTGCTTATAAACCAACAGTTTTGAGTGCAATGCTGGATAAACATTATGTTTTTAATAACTACTGATTGATTGCCATTCTCTCTCTAATCTATTCTAATAAAGCAATAAGATATTAGATTTCTGAGATCACCTCCACAGGGAATACTGTTGCAAAGCAATATATGTTGAGTTGTTTTCATTTTTTTTTTTTCCTGAAAGGTGCAAAGCCCATGAGAGATCAGGAGAGATAGGTCTGAGCAGTAGCCTGAAAGTTTACCAAAAAAATGGCAGGGGGCATGCCCAAGATGGCCGAATAGGAACAGCTCCAGCCTCCAGCTCCCAGCCTGAGCCACACAGAAGACAGGTGATTTCTGCATTTTCAACTGAGGTACCGGGTTCATTTCACTGGGTCACATCAGACAGTTGGTGCTGGTCTGCAGGTGCAGCCCGACCAGCAAGAGCTGAAGCAGGGCAAGGCATCAGGCATCACCTCACCTGGGAAGCACAAGGGGAAAGGGAATTCCTTTTCCTAGCCAAAGGAAATTGAGTCACACAACACCTGGAAAATCGAGTAACTCCCACCCTAATACTGCGCTTTACCAACAGTCTTAGCAAACGGCACATCAGGAGATTATATCCCACACCTGGCCCAGAGGATCCCGTGCCAACAGAGCCTCCCTCATTGCTAGCACAGCAGTCTGAGATCTAACTGCAAGGTGGCAGCGAGGCTGGGGGAGGGGTGCCTGCAATTGCTGAGGCTAAAGTAGGTAAAGAAAGCTGCTGGGAAGCTTGAATTGGGTGGAACCCACCACAGCTCAAGGAGGCCGGCCTGCCTCTGTAGACTCTTCCTCTGGGGACAGGTCATAGCTAAACAAAAAGCAGCAGAAATCTTGGCAGAGGTAAATGCCCCTGTCTGACAGCTTTGAAGAGAGCAGTGGATCTCCCAGCACAGAGGTTGAGATCTGAGAATGGACAGACTGTCTGCTCAAGTGGGTCCCTGACCCCTGAGTAGCCTAACTGGGAGACATCTCCCACTACGTGCAGACTGACACCTCACACCTCACACGGCGGGGTACACCCCTGAGACGAAGCTTCCAGAGCAAAAATCAGATAGCAACACTCGCTGTTCAGCAATATTCTATCTTCTGCAGCCTCTGCTGCTGATACCCTGTGGAGTGGACCTCAAGCAAACTCCAACAGACCTACAGCTGAGGGTCCTGACTGTTAGAAGGAAAACTAACAAACAGAAAGGACACCCACACCAAAACCCCATTAGTACGTCACCATCAT
>NW_016811727.1:243859-262127 GCF_001698545.2 Rhinopithecus bieti
AAAAGAAGACATTCATACAGCCAACAGACACATGAAAAAATGCTCATCATCACTTGCCATCAGAGAAATGCAAATCAAAACCACAATGAGATACCATCTCACACCAGTTAGAATGGCAATCATTAAAAAATCAGGAAACAACAGGTGCTAGAGAGGATGTGGAGAAATAGGAACACTTTTACACTGTTGGTGGGACTGTAAACTAGTTCAACCATTGTGGAAAACAGTGTGGTGATTCCTCAAGGATCTAGAACTAGAAATACCGTTTGACCCAGCCATCCCATTACTGGGTATATACCAGTAAAAGGATTGTAAGCCTTGCTGCTATAAAGACACATGCACACGTATGTTTATTCCGGCACTATTCACAATAGCAAAGACTTGGAATCAACCCAAATGTCCATCAGTGACAGACTGGATTAAGAAAATGTGACACATATACACCATGGAATACTATGCAGCCATAAATAAGGATGAGCTCTTGTCCTTTGTAGAGACATGGATGCAGCTGGAAACCATCATTCTCAGCAAACTATCGCAAGAACAGAAAATCAAACGCCACATGTTCTTACTCAATGGTGGGAATTGAACAATGAGATCACCTGGACACAGGAAGGGGAACATCACACACCAGGTCCTATTGTGGGGAGGGGGGAAGGAGGAGGGATAGCATTAGGAGATATTCCTAATGTAAACAAGGAGTTAATGGGTGCAGCACACCAACATGGCACATGTATACATATGTAACAAACCTGCATGTTGTACACATGTACCCTAGAACTTAAAGTATTAAAAAAAAAAAAACAGAACTACCAAAATAAAATAAAAGACAACATAGTCATAAAGGAATCAAAGTGTTAGTCTGTGCTCTCAACTTCTTTTTAAATATTAAGAGATTTGCCACATCAGATACTGCCTCAGAAAATTCCAGTAAAGGGAGCTTAGAAGGGCTGGAGACAGGGACTAATGGACACAGGGATGGAGGTGGCAGGAAAGAGAAATGCGGCCCTGGCAGTGCCTATGAGCAAAGCTGGGAGACTCTTAAAAACTGAGGCATTGAGGTGTGGTTCTAAAAGTGCAGATACTGCAGTTTGATGCTTTCTTCACCCTGATCTATCACCACCTGATTAAACGTCTTTCTAAAAGTTCCAATTAAGGACTTGCAACATGAGGGAGCAAAGTATTGCCTGCCTGAAATAAGAGATATTATGAGTTCCACTGAGAAAAAAAGGTGGACAGACAGCAGAGAAGAAGGTGTGCAAAATCCTCCTAAAAATACCTCCTAAACTGGTCCAGTTTAGAATGAGACTGAGACTGAAATGAGGTTAGGAAGTGTTAGAATGTGTAGCTCGCAAGAATGCCCAGTTTCCAGGAGTTGGAATGTGATGGGATGAATCTAACACTAAACACAATCTTACATTTTGGTCTCTTGGGTCATTACTAGAAACATCAACCATCCTGATAAAAGTAAACTGTGAAAATGCAAACTAGGACAGGCACGGTAGCTGATGCCTGTAATCCCAGCACTTTGGAAGCCCAAGGTGGGAGGATCACCTGAGGTCAGGAGTTCGAGACCAACCTGACCAACATGGTGAAAACCCGTCTATTAAAAATACAAAAATCACCTGGGGGTGATGGTGGGCACCTGTAATGCCAACTCTTCGGGAGGCTGAGACAGGAGAATCACTTGAATTCAGGAGGTGGAAGTTGCAGTGAGCTGAGATCGTGCCACTGCACTCCAGCCTGGGTGACAAAGATAGACTTTGTCAGAAAGAAAGAGAGAAAGACAGAAAAGAGAGAAGAAAGAGAGAAAGAGAGAGAGAGAAAGAAAGAGAGAGAGAAAGAAAGAAAGAAAGAAAGAAAGAAAGAAAGAAAGAAAGAAAGAAAGAAAGAAAGAAAGAAAGAAAGAAAGAAAGAAGGAAAGAAAGAAAGAAAGAGAAATGAGGGAGGGAGGGAGGGTAGGTAGGAAGGAAGGAAGGAAGGGAAAGAAAGAAAGGAAGAAAGAAAGAAAGAAAAAAGGAAGGAAGGAAGGAAGGAAGGAAGGAAGGAAGGAAGGAAGGAAGGAAGGAAGAAAGAAAGAAAGAAAGAAAGAGAAAGAAAGAAAGAAAGAAAGAAAGAAAGAAAGAAAGAAAGAAAGAAAGAAAGAAAGAAAGAAAGAAAGAAAAGAAAGAAAGAAAGAGAAAGAGAGAGAGAGAGAGGGAGGGAGGGAGGTAGGGCCAACTAATAATCATCCCAGTTTGATAGACGCTGTATAGAATAGTAAGGGCTGTGAAAAAGAAAGAAAGAAGTCAGACCTGGAGACAGACGTGAAGCTGTCTTAGTAGCTTGCTGGATGGTTTCATGCCCGTCACACCAAGGCATTGACTTTTACACTTGTGAAACAAGGGGATTGGGCAGCCTCCAACTTCCTGTCCCTTACAATACAAAAGAAGTAAATTAAGATATTATAAAACATGTTTTTAAAAAATCAAAGAAACAAGGATTAAAATTAAAACAGCTATAGGACATTGTTGTTCCCCTTTTATTTACTAAATTACTTAATACCATTTGAGGAAGAATATTAAAACTCTTCAGCAAATTATGGGAAAGCCTACAGGATAAAGTTTCCTTTAGGAAATACATGGTAGAAAAAAGAGTAGACAGAAGGGGAATGAAAATGTACAGATTGGAAAAGATTTGAGAGACATATCAATCAATTCCAATGTGTGGACCTTGTTTCAATCATGATTCAAACAAACCATAATAATAATACATAAATCAATATTGAGAAAATTGGGAAAATGTGTATACTGACTGTATATTAAATTTTTTTTTGTCTTTTTTGTTAAGGAAATTTTGTTAGTCTTTTGCTTATGATAATTGTGTTTTTTAATAAGGGTTTATTACTTTCAAAGATCCTGAAATATTTACAAATCAGTAAAAAGATGGTGGAATTTGTTTTAAAACAATCCAGTGAGGAGACGGGGGCATAGGGGTTATGCATGAAACAAGATTGACCAGGAGTTGATAATTATGGAAGCTGGGTGATGGGCCTATGGGTGTTAGTGTGGGGGTTGGGGGTAGTACTACTTTAGTATATGATTAAAATCCTCCATGATAAAAAGCTTAAATAAAACATTGTTACTTTACAGCTATTAGGAAATACTAAAATATGAGGTATTAATATATTATGACAAGCTTGCTTTTGATTTTATGAAAAGGCACATAAACATTCTGGAAAAGAAAACACTAGTCACTTAATCATGCACATTCTAAGTGTTATATGTCAGACTAATTTACAGGGTCTCTCAGTGCTTGCCCTGCATGGAGATTGTCCGTGACTGTTCTACAAGACGGCAATAACCGGCTGACCTGAAAAGCGGACAGGCAGCATTTTCTGGAAAACAACTGAGATTGGCAAGTGAAAACTTGCCACAGTACTACACTTCTCCAAGAAAGGAAGTGTGTTAAGTGGGCTTGAGATGACTCAGAAAGCCCCCAAGAAGGTGCTGCATGTTTGCCAGTGGGAATATCTGTGACTATCTTAGAATCTGAACACAGGACTTTTTCTTTAAATAATAGAAAAAAATGCTTAGAAGTTAGAAGTTAATTCTGTAACTTCTCAGAATTAATGCTTACTTCTTCCAGAATTAAAAATAGTTACCATGTTGGTGCTTACAATATGCAAATACTGTACTAAGAACATCACATGCACGGTCTCATTTATCTTCCCAATTCATTCATTACTGATCCATTCATTCAGAAAATATTTAGTGACTACTTAAAATGAGGCAAACATCATTCTAGGCTCTGAAGACACACGATTTGCTTATAACAAAGAGAGATTCAGATATTAACTAAATAGTCACCTACATATGTCGTTACAAACCATACTAAGGCTCGGGCATGGTGTCTTACGCCTGTAATCCCAGCTACTTGGGAGGCTGAGGCAGGTGAATCGCTTGAACCCGGGAGGCGGAGGTTGCAGTGAGCCGAGATTGCGCCACTGCATTCCAGCCTCCAGCTTGGGTGAAAGAGTGAGACTCCATCTAAAAAACAAAACAAAACAAACAAACAAAAAAAAACCTATGAAAGAAAACCTATGAAGAAAACACTAACTGCAGGACTGTAGTGCCTGGTCTAGGGAGTGATCCTGGAAGTCTTTCTTGAGGAGGTGATGTTACAGCTGAAACGTGCAAGACAGATTAGAATAAACCAGGTAAAGAGGGAGGAAAAGAGCATCTCAGACAGAAGGAACAGCCTGTACAAATGCCATGGGCAGAAGGCAGCACAGTGGGTTTGAGGAACTGAATGAAGGCCAGTGTGGCTTTCCCCAGTGCACCTGCATCACAATTAAAGCTCGCATCATAGGACAGAGCATAAATCTTTTATTTCTCAGCCTTGAAAAGAAGTTCTGGATTTATTCACTCTGAAAATCAATAGAAAGGTTTTCAGCAAGGTCTAGGAACAGGAGGGTTGTTACTGGGGCCATGATTGCAGCTTCATTTCCAAGAGGTCACTTCTCTGGCTGCAGTGTAGAAGGTGAGCTGGGAAGAGCCAGAAAGGGTCCAGGGAGATTGGTGTGAGGCCGGGTGGAAGTTGATGGCCTCTTGGACCATCTATGGGCAGTAGGGATGAAGCCATATATAAGTGTGAGAGAAAGTTGGGAGGCAAAATCAATGAGATTTGCTGATGGATTAAATATTGGGACTGAGGAAAGGGAGGTACCAAGGATAACTCCCAGGCTGCTGACTTTCAGAGCTGCTGGACGGTGGTAGCACTTACTATGCAGTGAACACCAAAAGAGAGCCAGGTTTGCATGGGAAGAGACGATTTTAGACATGCTGAGCTTTCAATGCCTTTGAGGTTGTCAAGTAGTTTCCATAAATGTCTGCTTAATGAGTGGATACACTAGTCCAGCCAATGCTGAAGGGGTGTGAAACTCAGCAGCAATGCTTTTTAAACTTTTCTGGGTCATGGATTCTCTTGTGAATATATCGAAAGCTGTTAGCCCTCAGTCTCACATAAACACAGTTTCTTATATAACTTGAGAGCGAGTCACAAAACACCTATGGTATACTTAGACTCCAGGTAAAGAACCTCTTCTGCCTTTTATTATTACAATTATACCCCTTTTATCTGAAACTTGATAGCTCTCTCTACAAAGAACAAATGGTGAAAATTAGGATGCTTGTCCAGAAATTAGTCTTTCTTGCATTTTTGTGCTCTAACACAACACAAATCTCAAAAATTAAGGGACAAGTTCAGCCTTCCCTTGCTCTTTAACAAAGAGCCCAGTAACTGAAGACTCACCAAAAGTGAGACATTTCCCCACTTTAGTACAGCCACCTCTATGCTGCCATGTTTAAGAAGAAGAGAATGTGCTAGAATAGGGATGAGGAAACTTGCCCAAGGGCTCTGTGTGACCATGGGCAGGCCATTTGTCCTTCCTGTACTTCATGAGATAAAGGTATTCCCAGCCTCACTGTCAACTTTGAAGGTCCCCTGGCCGTCTGATTTATGGACGTAACCTGAATTGTTTCCCTCCGGAGAGCTCAGGTGCTTTATCTTGGCTCTTGGATCTGGAGGAAGTATCTGGGTCCTGTCTATGTCTCTCTCAATCATGGGCTGAACAATCTTTTGAACCTGACAGAGGAAGCCCTGTCTTGCCTACACCTTGCTGGATTTCCCAGCCATTGTAGATAGGCCGATTCCATGTATAGTGGGTTTTTAAATAGTCCAAGCATGTGAAAGCATGTGATAATATATTTAAGGGGTCAGACCTGCCTGCTGCAGAGGGTCATTCTGGAGCACCAACCTGGCCCTGTCCCCAACCTGACCTGCCAGGTGCTCTCCCTGGCTCGCCTCCGGCAGGAGTGCTCCCAAGCTGACTTCCATTGAACTCCCAACTGCATGCTCATTCCTTTTCAATTCTCATGACCACATCCACATCCCATTTAGAGGGGAGGCCAAATAGTTTGAAGCTGTCTCTTGCCTTTCTAGTAAGCACCCTCATGCACTTGCACACGGGTGTTAGAGATCTGGGGTCTCACTCTACCCTGCCATGTCAGCAGCAATAATAATAACAATAATAGTAATAATGCATATTTACTAAGTGCTTACTATGTACCAGGCACAAGCTACATTTTTTTTTGCATTATCCTCATAACATTCCTGTGATGTAGGTGCTATTATTTTCCCAATTTTGTAGATGAGGAACCTAATGCTTAAAAAGGTTAGGTAACTTGTTCAATGCCACACAACAAATAAGTGGTAGAGATACAATTTGAAAAAGCAGTCTAGCCCTATGTTTAACTACTCAGCTACTGTAAATTTCTCCGAGACTGAGAAAACAAAAACCTTCCTTGGTATGCAAGTAAGAAGAAAAATAATACAGGGAATTTCGTGCTTTCAAAACTGTTAGAGGGACTAAAAGAGCAAATGTCAGGGGCGCTGCCAATAGGAGGTTGTTTAGGTCATATGGCAACAAGCTAAGATCCAGCGCTCAGGAAGCTGCTGTTGCCAATGACAGGTCAGAAAGCTACGGAAGTCACTGCTGGAGTCATTGCTGTCCCCCAACCCCAAAGCCAGTGATTGTCAGTGGGACACAGAGTGTGAGAACCACTAAACTCGCATCCACTGAAACCCACATGTCAGCCGCCATTGATGCTGGGGGACGAGAGGCTTCCACTTCCTTCTGGCTCCCAAATATCATCTCGTTGGCCAAATCTAAACCGTAGCCAGAACCCTGCTAGGAAAGGAGTCTGAGAAATGTAGTTCCCAGGCTTGCAGCCCCTATGATATGGACGGAAGTGTGGAATGGGGTGGAAATAGTTACCAGATGGTAAGTATAGTGAACAGAAAACATCCAGTACCTAGAGATGATGTGGCAGCCAGCCTCCAAGGTGGCCTTCAATGACATGTGCCTCCTGAAATTCACATACTTGTAGTAGGCGAAACCCACAATTTACCAGGGTTAGTCCCTGTGACCAAAAAAATGTGGCAGAAGTGATGATATGTCACTTCTGAGGTTAGATTTTTTTTTAAAAAAAAAACTGTGGCTTCTGTCTTGGGAGTGCTCTCTTCTCTCTCTCTCTCTCTCTCTCTCTCTCTCTCTCTCTCTCTCTGAGCTCTAGCTCTGAGAAAAGCACACTGCCATTTTGTAGAGAGAATTAGTTGCTAAGGAAAGGAGAGACAAGAGGATGCACAAAGGGGAACACAGAAGGAGTATGGCACAGAGTTCTGGAGCCAGGAAAGCATTCAAGTTAGGATCAGAAAACCCTAGGGCTTGCATCCCTGAGTGGCTGTGCACTCTGAGGGACCTCTGGTCACGTGATCTACCAGAAACTGGTTGTTTTTATCTTATTTCAGTGTCCATGAGGCCTGTACAAGTCACTAAGTCCCTAGTTCTCCCTAGAATCCTAGATGCAAGTTTCCCATTACTTGAGGTAGCATGAACGAGCCTCTGCTCCCGGCGTTGGGACAGCCTAACCAGTGCATATTGTTGTGACTGCTTTTCCTTATTAGATATTCAGGAGAGCCTTTCAGCCCTCAGTGATTTGGTCAACAGAAAATCCATGCTTGGGACACTATGGTTGAGACATGCTTTCTTTGTTGCTGGCATGGAGTGAGAGGCCCTTGTTGGGAGAACGGGCCTGGCTTCTTCAGGGCTCAGCTTCCACGGAGGTGGCTTTCTCTGCAGGAGAAAGATTTACCTTCAATAACTGAGAAGCAAGGGGTCAGGATGGATGTCCTCTGCAACCAGAAGAGCATATCCAGGCACTAACTGCATTATGGCACTCAGCTTCTTTCTTTACTGAATGAAGCTCAAACTGATACAAAAATTACCTTGATCGAAATCCTTACAACTACACATTAGCTGTCACTGCTGCACCCCTGACACCACTCCCCAGTTTTGCCCTGGTAATCCTCATTCTTTAGTGGATCTGGCCTTTTCTTTACTTTTTTATTGAACATTTTTGCAGCATCTGAATAGAAATTGTCCTTGCTCTTCTTTAATCCAAGTGCCTTGGCTCTTGACCTCTGCTCTCATCCTCCCTTCCTGTCTCCAGGAAAGTGCCACACACATCTATCCTAACAAGAACCATTCTGCTTTTGTGCCCTGAGTGCTACCTGCAGGAAGATAAATGCTACGAGTACCCTCGGCAAGTCTAGGGTAAAGAAGAGGTAAAAACAAAACAGAGGAAGCAGGACAAAGGCACAGAGAAGACAGAAGGAGGAGCCAGAGAAAAAAGGAGAGAAAAAGGTGAGTTTCCCAGCCTGAACCACATTGCCCAAGAGCAACCCCCAAGCACTCCTCATGGCCACGGTGGTGCGGCGTTTCACTCAGGTGGGACATTTTTCTCAAAAGTATCCCTTTGCAAATGTTGGAAAGGCTGTGTCATTACAAGCTCTGCTCTTCTCTTGTCAGAGCAGAGACAGCTGCAACAACCATTTCAGTCTTGTAGTGCCATCTTCCTGACATAAGGCAGGATCAGAAAGGTTGAAGGATTCCGATTCCCAAGTGAGGCTTCCGGGTGCATCTCTAATCCTGCACCTCCCAGAGGCCTGGCTTTAGGAACATCAGGAACATGCTGACAAATGTGGAAGGATGGAGGAAACAGTCTGTGTGGGGGTTTGGGGTGAGAAGCTCCTTTAATAGTGCCTGAGTTTGTCGTCTGTTTTGGTGCTGCAGCTGCCTGTGTCAGCTTGGAGAGTGGGTAATCACCCACTTGAAAACTGCCTATTTTCATAATTATACTGTGTTTTCAGTCTATTAATTTTATTTTCCACATGTTCAACTTATTCATCAGGTTATACATTTGCAGATCTGGAAATACATATCATTTTAAACACATCCTTACAAGTAAGCGAATGCATTTTCCTCCTTCCACTTCAGAGAATAACCAACCAGTTTTGGGAGATCTGGGGAAGTGGGCAGTATACAGGCGCCCACTGCAGTGGAAGTTACTGCAGGACAGAGCTTCTTCTCTGTCTTTAAATGAAGGGCAGAGTGAGTGGCTGACACTCTCCAGGGTAATGGCCCTGCCTGGGCACTGGGGGCAGGGCTGGCAGCTGGGGAGGAGGAGCCATACGCTCATCCCTTGTCATTGCAGTGCAGGGTAAGGAGGCCTGAAATAGCAGGCCAGCTAATGCTTTTAGCCATGGGCCTGTCACCGGGGGTGGAGGTAGGCAGAGAGACCCAGTGGGTACCACCAAGAAAGAGGCACATATGTAGGTTGGTAGCGAGGAGAGAGACTCCCAAGGGTGAGAAGCCAGAAGAGACTTCCGTCTTGGAGAAATGGCTGTTTATATTTAGGAGAGCAAAGGTGTTATGGAGGGGAAGGGCAGTGGCACAGAGAGAGGGGCTTTGGTTACGACCCTCATGGGGTCATAACCATGGAAGAATTTGGGTGGCTTATCCAAGGACAGTGGAAGCTGGCCCAGGAAGGGCCCTCACTCTTACACCAAGAGCTCAGCGAGGCCAGGGTCAGGGATTTAGTCAGTCATTTCCTGATTTTGTGCCAATTACATGCCCTTTTCTTTGTAATTAAGCTTTTATATTATTATTACTTATAACCCATAAGTGTGCATCACAGAAAATTAGAAACCCAGTGCTTTTTCTCTTACTTACATCCTTCTGGGACCTAGACATTGGCCTCCCTGTGCCCACCGTGTCTGGTTCTGTCTTGGCCCTGTATCAATGACTATACCCCTTTACCAGTTTTCACATAAAAATCCAATCATTTTTGTTATTTTAAAACTTTGTTAGGATTAACTGAAGGTTGAGTGAGGGGAGGTTGCAAGAGGGATCTCACTGCACCGCACACACCATTTCACTCTAAAGGCCTCCCTCTTGCCCCCCATCCTCCACTCCACCCCACCCCAATGCACACACTACTTCCTGAAACCACAGAGCCACCTTGGGAGGCCCAGATTTCTCACCAAAGTAAGCTTGTCCCAGTATCTTCTCAAAAAATGTAGGTGTCTCCACAGAGGGACCCACACACCATTTGTGAAAGAGCAGAGATTTCTCCATTACATCGCATTTCCAATCATCTAGGGGTAAGAGTTGCAGCTGACGAATTTGGTTTTCTCTGCCTATTCCACACTTCTGAAGTTTCCAGGAATATAGGGAGAAGAAGAAATGTGTCTGCAAAGATAATATCCCATGAGATAATTACCTGAGAAATTCACGTATCGACATGAATTAGAGGCCGGGTACAGTGGCTCATGCCTGTAATCCCAGCACTTTGGGAGGCCATGGTGTGCACATCACTTGAAGCCAGGAGTTCAAGACCAGCCTGGCCAACATGGCAAAACCCTGTCTCTACTAAAAATACAAAAATTAGCCAGACGTGGTGGCAGGCGCCTGTAATCCCAGCTACACAGGAGGCTGAAGCAGGAGAATTGCTTGAACCCAGGAGACAGAAGTTGCAGTGAGTCAAGATTGCACCACTGCACTCCAGCCTGGGCGACAGAGTGAGTGAGACTCTGTCTCAAACAGACAACAACAGCAACAACAAAAGCACATGAGTTAGAGACATGGGAGAGGCAGTATTGAAGGTTGTGAATTATGATGACCTTGAGTCAAACACTCACAGTGCCATTTACTAGCTGCATGCTGTTGACAAGTTACTTAACTTCCTTGTGTCTCAGCTTCCTCATCTGTAAATTGGGGCTATTATTAGTATTCCTCTTACACAGGTGTATAAGAATTGAGCTAATAAATGTGAAGTGCTTAGAACATTGCCTGCCACATAGTGAATGCTTAAAGGTAAGCTATTACAATTATTTTTGTCCATATTAGTATCCACAATTCCCTCCGGGATACATCACTTACATCTGTTAGGTATGTGGGGGAGTCTGAGAGTGACCTTATTTTGTCAGCTGCCACACAGAGCACGATTGGTGGGTCTTACTCCCGCCAATAGCAGATGGGGCAGATGAGCACCTCTGACCTCCCACTCACTTGGGTGGCTTTGGGGACAGGGTACACTGAGGTCCTGCAAAAAGAGACTAGGTAAAGCAAGTAAAAGATAAAAATCAGCATGTTACAAAGTTGCCAAACACTTCATGTGACCTTTTTGGCCATAGATACTTTCTGAAAGTATCATTTCAGAAAGTAGCCTGTTCTTTCAACAATTATCTGAAAAAACTACAACTTCCACCTGATGTTTAATGGAGTTTCCAGGGTTAAGCAGAACAAGAAAGTTAACTTTCCTCCTTGCATTTGCTAGTGCTGAATAGAGTTCAGAGGAGTCACATGTTTTATGTGAATGAGCACGTTATCAACTATGAACCCATGCAAATGTTACCACCAATGTGGAATGGAATTTCTCCCACCCTCTTCTCTAAGGGAGAGGAAGTGTGGGCCCATCTCTCACCACTCTTGCCTGCATGCCTCCTCTGTGCTTGAGTGACCCCTGCCTGGAGTTCTCTGTCCCTCTCCCACCCACCTATCCCTGATCATGCTCATCAGTTGGCCTAGTTTAAAATGGCCCCTGTTCTAGGAAGCCTTTCCCGAAATTCCCGGAGGAGGTATTGAGCCACCACTGTACTGGGCATGTAGTTTTATTTCAACACTCAACTGTCTCGTCACCTAAACCACAAGTTCCTTCCTCTCATGCACAGCTCTAACCAGTAAATGGCTAAATCCTGTGGGACTGGCCCGGACTAGCAGTCCATGAGCCAATTTCTGACCTTCTACCAATGTTTATTTCACTTTAGATATGTTGTCTATAAAATGATGGTGACTGAGCTTCCTTCAGGCTTTAAGAAGATTCCATGAGCCATGGTGTGGGCAGGTCTGTCTGGCAGAATGCACAGAGTCCATTCAAACCGCCTCTCCAGGAAGACGGTGTGTTGTTGAGACACAGAGACTTCTCATGGAGCCCAAGAAGAGTGTGGGCAGGTTTCAGGAGGGGCAGGAATCGCAAACCAGAAAACCCTCAGACACCAGGCAGCTTCTCTCACGTACATGCTCTCTGTAACATGCCTACGACTACATGCACTTATAACATACAGTCATCTCTGTACCTCAATTTCCTCATCTGTAAAATGGGGATAATATTAGGAACCTATCTCATGGGATTGTTGTATTAAATGAACTAATGTATGCGAACTTCTTACAATAGTGCCTGGAAAGTGAGGAAGTACAAAAAGAAGAAGGAAGAAGAGAAGGAGGAGTGGGAAGAAAAGTTATGTTAAAGGGATGCAGAAACCAAACTGAAAGAGCTCTCAACGGCCGAAGCTGTAACATTTTGAGGAACAAAATAAACAACCTAGTATTAGATTACAACCCAAAACATAATGTATTTACGAGGCCATATTTATGTAAATAAATGATTGAAGAAACAAATAAATAGGAAAGAAAAAACAAATCTTTCTTATAAATTCCAAATATGTGTAGCTCCAGCACCAGCCATGAGGTGGAGCTTAATTCCCCTCTCCTTGCATGTGGGCTGGACTTATAAGATGACTCACTTCCAAAGAATAAAGCCTAGAAAGAGATAAATAGTAACTTCACAGGGAAGAAACCTGGAAGAACCTACCTCATCCAAATTATCAAGGTTATTACCACCTGTGAAAGTCGTGTCGCTGTCACGGACCCCCAAAATGATGTGAAGAGGTGGGGACTTCGCCTCTGTGGTGTTCTTCCGAGAAACCACTAACCCCAATGTATCCATCCAGAAAACATCAGAAAAATGCAAATTGGGATCATTCTAGAAAATACAGGCATACCTCGGGGATATTGTGGATTCAGTTCCAAACCCCATTATAAAGTGAATATCACAATAGAACAAGTGATCGTTTTTGTTCCTCAGTGCATATAAAAGTCACGTTTATATTATACTCGACTATAGTCTATTAAGTGTGCAATAGCATTTTGCTTTAAAAAAAAAACCATGTGGGAACCTTAATTTTAAAATATTGTATTGCTAAAAAATACTAACGATCATCTGAGCCTTCACCAAGTTGTCATCTTTTTGCTGGTGGAGGGTCTTGCCTCCCTATTGACGGCTGCTGACTGATCAGGGTGATGGTTGTTGAAAGTTGGAATGACTGTGGCAAGTTCTTAAATAAGACAACTATGAAGTTTGCCATATTGATTAATTCTTCCTTTCACAAAAGTTTTCTCTGTAGGGCGCAGTGCTGCTGGATAGCATTTTACCCACAGTAGAACTTCTTTGAAAATTGGAGTCAATCTTCTCGAAACCTGCTGCTACTTTATCAATTAAGTTTATGTAATATTCAAAATCCTTTGTTGCTTTCAACATTTGCTGCTTCACTTCGTGCTTTTATGTTACGGAGACAGCTTCTTCCCCTAAACCTCATGACCAACCTCTGCTAGCTTCCAACTTTTCTTCTGCAGCTTCCTCACCTCCTTCAGCCTTCACAGACTTGAAGAGAGTTAGAGCCTTGAGCTGCATTAGGCTTTGGCTTGAGAGAATGTTGTGACTGGTTGGGTCTTCCATCCAGAGCACTCAAACCTTCTCGCTATCATCAACAAAGCTGTTTCACTTTCTTATCACGTTTGTGTTTGTTGCAGTAGCACTTTCAATTTCCTTCAAGAACTTTTCCTTTGCATTCACAACTTGGCTAACTGTTTGCACAAGAGGCCTAGCTTTTGGCCCATCTTGGGTTCTGACATGCCTTCTTCACTAAATGTAATCATTTCTAGCTTTTAATTTAAAGTGAGAGACAGGCAACTCTTTCATTTGAACACTTAAGTGCCATTGTAGGGTTAGTAATTGGCCTAATTTCAATATTGTTGTGTCTCAGGGAACAGGGAGGCTGGAGGAGAGGGAGAGAGATGGAGACACAGCTGGTTTATGGAGCCATCAGAACACACGTGAGAATTACCCAAATGTAACACAGAGATACAAAATGAGCACATTAGCTTAGTGTAAAAACTGGGGAGATCCAAATAAAGTCTGAAATTTAATTAATAGCAAAGTACCAATGTTAATTTCTTAGTTTTGACAAATGTACTGTAGTTATCTGAGATGTTAACATTAGGAGAAACTGGATGAAACATATACAGGAATTCTCAACATTATCTTTATAATTTGCTGTAAATCTAAATTATTCAAAAATAAATTTTGTTTTAAAAAATAATACTAAAATATTTTTTAGATTTACCTGACACATAATAACTGCTCAGTGAATATTAGCTGTTATTATTACTCTCCCTCATCTCCCATTCTCTTGATAAGTGTGTTTCTTCTCACTCACCATTCTGCAGCTTGGCTTTCTGTTTTTCAGGCACATGACAGAGAATGGGCATGCCACAGCTCTGTACCTACACAACTCAGTTCATGAAACCAGCAGAGATTGACTAGCGTCGTTGAATCTGAATTCCAAATTCCCAAGAGAGAAAATCTGATTGGTCCAGCTTGGGTCAGGCCTCCTCCTATGGTCTAATTGCCTCTGGCTGAGGGCAGGGGTCATGGAGTCATACATACCTTGCCACAGGGACTTATTATTTTGGAATAAGAAGAGGAGGGTCTCAGAACAGGAGTTCATGAATGGGGCAGACATTGGAAAGATATTACCCAATACATTTAGGTAATATCTCAGCAATGTTACAAGAAGTATGGTCCACGCACCACAGCATCAGCATCACCTGGGGGTTGGTAAGAAACGCAACTTCTTGGCCTCACCCTAGAACTTTTGAGTCAGAGCCTAGAAGGAGAGTGAAGAGGGGAGCATGAATCTGTGTTTTAAGACAAATTCTCTGAGTGATTCTCATGCATGCTAAAATTTGAGAAGCATAAGAGTACAGGATTATCCAGTCCATGACAAAGAAAAAAATCACCTTAATAACATCTTCTAAATATGCTAGAGGAGAATTAGACTATGATATATTAATATAAATTAAAATAGAATAATGGTTTAACAATAAAAAGACAAAGTATTCAATTTTCTACAAAATGGGCAAAGTGCTTGAATAGACACTTCTCCAAAGAATATGTACAAATGGCCAACAAGCACATGAAAAGATGCTCAACATCATTAGTTATATGAAATATCACTTACCACCCACCCACTAGGATGGCTAGAATCAAAAAGTCAGATAGGCTAGACACAGTGGCTCATACCTGTAATCCCAACACTTTGGGAGGCCAAGTGGGGAGGATTGCTTGAGCCCAGGAGTTTGAGACCAGTCTGGGCAACATAGGGAAAACCTGTCTCTACAAAAGAAATAATAATAATAAACAGCCAGGCACAGTGTCATATGCCTGTAGTCCCAGCTACTCGAGAGGTGGAGGTGAGAGGATGACTTGAACCCAGGAGGTAAAGGCTGTACTGCATTCCAGCCTGGCACAGAGCAAGACTCTGTCCAAAAAAAAAAAAGTCAGATAATAACAAGCATTGACGAGGATGTTTAGAAATTAGGATCCTTGTATATTACTGATGAGAATGTCAAGGGTTCTGCCACTGTGGAAAATACTTTGTCAGTTCCTAAAAAATTAAACATTGATTTACCATGACCCAGCAATTCTCACTTCTAGGTATATATCCAAAGAAGTGAAAACCGGTACTCAAATGAAGTTATGAACAGACAGGTTCATAGCAGCCATATTCACAATAGCCAAAGGGTAGAAACAGCCCAAATAGTCATCCACTAATGAATGGGTAAACAAAGCGCAGTATATCCACATAACAGAATATTACTTGGCCATAAGAAGGAATGAAGCATTGATGCATGCTACATTGTTGATGAGCCTTGTAACATGATGCTAAGTGAAAAAAGCCAGACATAAAAGGTCACATATAGCATGATTCCATTTATAGGAAATATCCAGAACACAGAAATCTGTATAGATTGGTGGTTTCCAGGGACTAGGGAGATGGGAGGATGGGGAGAAACTGCTAAACAGGTAAGGGGTTTTACTTTGGATTGATGAAAATATTTTGAAACTAGAGAGAGATGGTGGTTGTACAACATTGTGAATGTACTAACTCCACTGAATGGTTTGCTTTAAAATGGCTAACTTCATATTGTACGGACTTCACTTCAAAAAGTTGTTTTTTTAAATTTCTAATGTTTTTTTCCTGGTTCCCCTTCCATTGGCAGGCAGAAAAAGATCTAGACAGATTGTCAATTTTAACCACAGCCAGAACTGGACTTAGCTCAAGCATCATTCAATTTAAGACAACATAAGGGTTGTCTCTGGCCCCCTCAAACTCTTTCCACCAGCCTGTTCCTAATTCCTAAAAAGTCAGTAGTAGACAGTTATTTCTACTGGTTAGAGATGAAGGATGAAACAGATGCTACCATGAAAGTATGATGCTAAGATCCTACACAGCTCTTTGGGGAAAGATGATTTTTAAATGTCACCTAGCACCCTCTATATTTAGTTACCATAATGATGAAGATACCAATTCCTACTGCAGTTGAAGTCCATTTCCCCTTAGTCGGGCCTCTGTTGAGGTGGAGAACTATGGCAGTTATCCCGGTGGGGCATAAATACAAGACAGCTATCAGATTACTTCCAATCTTTCTCTTCTCTAGGCTAAAGACCTTTAAATGCTTTTTCTCTTTTTTTAAAAGAAATAATGTTCTAGCCTTTTAATCACTCCTGTTGCATTTCTCCAGTATTCACTCCTGTTTCTCCTCACTTGTCAAATCGTGGGGCTATGAACTACAGAAAGTATTTGTGTTGGGGGCAGACTACGTCAAGTAAAGTGGACAGTGCATTCCCCAGCTCTCGTGTATTATGTTCCTCTTGGCACAACCCAGTATGGCTTGCACTTGAAATAACTATGTTTTCTTAGCTTTCAACCCAAGCATCTGTTCCAGATGGCCCTGGAGCACAGGAGTCGTGCTGCTCATGGTTAGGGGCTTGCCCTAAAAGAGTCAATTATTAGTCTCCTTCATAACACAGAGGGCTGATTGTTGTGATTTAACAACAAACCAAATGTTTGTCATCACACCCCTGAGGAAAAATGATGAGTCACAGTGCATTTAAGAGAAAGTTCCACTTTGCCTCCCAAAAGGGCTCAAACTAAGTCCTTTGGTTTTATATTAGGTTGAAACGTTTGCAGTGGATTTTTGTAGGTAAGAAATAATCAAATAGCAGCAATTTAACATTGTTCAATCTAGTCCAAAAAATGAGCAATAATTCACAGGCAGTCACATAGACTGTACACAGCATTTCTTCAGAAGCACAGCCTGAGCTGACCAGGAAGAACAGGCAGGTGCCATATTGGTTTCATTACAGAGCTTGAGAAAGCCCCCTGCCTTTTGGAAAACCTTCCCTGTCTGTCTGCATAGGGTTGAAATTCAACTTGCCCTTTTGGGGATCACTGACCTCTTTAAGGATCTGCTAAAAGCTATGGACCCTTGACATAGTAATTACTCTGAAAATGTAATTACCACTGAAATTAATAGTATATTATTTAGCCAGCATATAGATCATACACACAATACTCAATCTTAGATCTTTAGCTCAAATAAAAAAGACAAAATATATTTTAAAAAAATAATCCACAAGACAATCACTATTACAAACTAGAAGCCAGCAATGCTCTGACAGCAGATCTTTGTGTGAGATTAAGCCAAATATACAACTGTCCAGAATGCAGTGTGGTAACTCGCATTTATTGGCATTCAGTGGCTTCAGGAGTTCCTGAATCCAAATTAGTCTTCCTAAGTACTAAGAAATGCCTTGTACGCGAAAGTAGGGAGCTTAAGTGATATATTCTGTAAGGCTGAATTGTCTCAACTCAAATAGACATATATCAGGGTATAACTGAATTTGTCAAAACTTAGAAAACAGCCACGTGTGGTGATTAATGCCTGTAATCCCAGCACTTTGGGAGGCTGAAGCAGAAGGATCTCTTGAGCCTAAAAGTTTGAGACTAGCCTGGGCAACATAGCAAGATCCTGTCTCTACAAAAAAAATAAATAAAAATTAGCTGGGTGTGGTGGCACATGCCTGTGGTCTCAGCTACATGGGAAGCTGAGGCAGGAATTTGCAGCTGCAGTGGGCCATGGTTGTGCCACTACACTCCAGCCTGCATGACAGAGTGACACCCTGTCTCTAAAAAAATTGTTTTAATAAAAATAAAGAAATAAATATATTTTAAAAACTAGGAAACAGGAGAGCTCCCTATGATCCTACGGTGTTAAGCTTGGAAACAAGACCTCTTACTATTCACTGTCCATCAGACCAGCCTTCAGCACACAGGAGGTCTAGAAACTTTAATATGAAACTGACTCAATAGTCCTACAGACAAGCTTTAAAAAAAAAAAAAAAAAAAAAAAAAAAAAAAAAAA
>NW_016811727.1:262331-340005 GCF_001698545.2 Rhinopithecus bieti
AAAAAAAAAAAAAAAAAAAAAAAAAAAAAAAAAAACCATAGAAATTGACCCTTCTGGTCTTAAAGCTTGAAACTTACATTTGTTGTATTTGAATTTTTTTCCTCAGAAAAGGACCCCAGGCTTCTCAAAAAGTATTGAAGAACCAAAATTCACCAGATCATGGCACCCAAACAATAAAATGCCAGGTCCCTCCTGCATCAAGATTGCTTCCTTGCCCCTCCCTATTTCCTATTTTCTTACACATAGTTACATTTCTTCCCTGCTATATAAACCCCTAATTTTAACTGGTCAGGAAATGGATTTGAGAATGATCGCCCAGCTCCTCAGCTGTAGCACCCAGTTAAAGCCTTCATCCTTGGCAACACTCATTGTCTCAGTGATTGGCTTTCTGTGCAGCAAGCAACAGGACCTAGACCAAACTCCTTGTGTTTCAGTAACAAGTAGACACCCACTGGTATTCAGTGACAGGTCTGCTTTGGAGGCATAAGGCAGGGAAAGGCCCAACCTCTTCTTCATGTCAACCCCACCCTGCAGAAGTAACCACCTTTAACAAGACAATTTAAATTGTGTATTTTAACTTGTCTGAATCTTATATACCATAAAACAGGAAATGAGGCATAAAGTTGACTTTTTATGCAACAATTTCTCCTTTTAGACCCACTCTAAATTTTGTTTCTCTCTTTCTCAGCATTTGTTTCATGTTTTATATTAGAGTTTTCCGTGTATCTTCTCCAGATTTAATTTCCTGTGGACTACAACCATGTCTTACAATCTTCACTGCTTAGCACCATCTCTGGCGTAAACTGAACACTAAAAACTTTCTTTGAGTGAATAAATATAAATGCATGAAAGATATGGACCCTCATAATAGTAATTAATATCAAAAGTTCACTAAAATAAGCATTAGAAAAATATGAAGTATTTCCTACAGCCCTGTCATGCTGGGATGTCCTTGAGAGATTTTATTTCAGGAAACAAAGGCAACAATATTTTAAATGGTATTAATGTTTTAGCAATTTCCTTTCTTCGCCAAGAGGTGTCATCCGGCAGGCAAGGGAACATCCCACTCTCTCCTTGCCTAATTAAAATGTGTGGCTTTCTTGAGAAGAAAGTAACATTTGGCAAGAGATTGCTAGATTTAAACACCAAATAGAAATGGTATGCGAATAAGTCAGCAGCATCTACCCTTCACTTGTGTATAAATTGGTATCTACAGTGCACTCAAAAACTTACAGCTGCTAAAGGTCTTTTAGGTTAAACACAAAAACACTGTGACTCTCACCATTTTTTTTCATTTAACAGTAATCTGATTTCAGCCACAGCAGCACATTAAAATCCCACTTCTAGAAAAACCTCTTCCTGTCATCTTTTCTCTGCAGGGCACTCGATGTACCACTTTAAAGAACCCCACTGTTAGAATGAAAGCCTCCAGATTTCACTGTCCATTGAAGCTAGCTTAAACAGACACGGTAAGTTGAAAATACATTTGTTCAAACTTGTATTTAAAATAAGTGCATTTTACCAATAAACATAAGAAAAAATATTCAACCTCATGGTAACCAGTGAAATACAAGTTAAATCTAAAATGAGATCATATATAAGCCTGTTAAGATGGCAGGAAAAAACAGATACTATACGTAGTGTTTTCAAGAGTTTGGGGAGTTTAAACTGAGATAGTCTTTGTGGCAGACCATTTATTAATACTGATAAAAAGCCTTTTAAAAAACACAAGCCTTCTGACCCAGCAGTTACACTTAGAAGAATTTATTATGAGAAAGCAATTAAGAATGTGGGTAAGAGATTAAACAGTAAGAATGTTCATTGCAGCACTATAGCAAAAAGATGGAATCTACCTAACTATCCAATAATAGAGGATTTATTTAGTACATTATGGCACAATGAAACACCGTGTAGCCATTTGAGAAATGTTATAGACATAGCTTTATTGACTTGGAAAGATGTGTATGCTACATCTTGAATGAAGAAACCAGTTCACAGGAAATTAAGCATGATGAGAGATATGCAAGAAATGTATACTACAAAATAGAGGCAGTGATAATATAGCTCTAAGATAGAATTGTTTTTTAATCTAATTTTGGCTTATTTGATTTTATGATTTTTCTGAAATAAATGTGAATTCCTTGTATAATGAAAGTTATTGAAAAACAAAATGCATTACAATGCAGCTCATATGCCAATAAGCCAAAGAATCTGATAGCCACTGAAATCTGATAAAGACTGAGTACATCCCACAAATTCCCTTATGTTAGGGATGATGATATTATCTGAGACAGATAATATCATCATCCCTAACATAAGGGAATTTGCAGAATCACATTGCAGAATCCATGTGAGTGAGTTCTACCCTGTTATCAAGGCAAAACCCTAGGAATAATCAGTGGATTTGAGCAGTATTGGAGGGTGAGCCTTTCCACCCTCCCTGAAGCACTGTATTCCTTAAAGGTTTTAGTTAAGTTCTTGAAAACCACTCTCTAAAAGCACAATAATGCTTATAGCTTTTCACTTGAAAAATTAACGAAATTGCATAAGAAAATAATTATACCTTATTCTGTGAGCATGGAGATGAAATACAAAGACTCAGATCATTGGCTGTGTGCCGTGGCTCACGCCTGAATCCGAGCACTTTGGGAGGCCCAGGCGAGTGGATCACCTGACGTCAGGAGTTCAAGACCAGGCTGGCTAACATGGCAAAACCCTGTCTCTACTAAAAATACAAAAAAAAGTAGCCAGGTGTGGTTATGCATGCCTGTAATCCCAGCTACTTAGGAGGCTGATGCAGGAGAATCACTTGAACCCAGGAAGTGTTATGCCCAGACCCTGTATTCCCCGAAGAAGTCCACCAGAATCCGGAGTCAAAGCCAAGCGGCAAGGATCTTTAATGCAAGTTCGAACTTGGTCCCTCTGTTTTACAACATACAAGAGGGCCCTGAATGATGCATGTGGCCGCTTTTTATAGCCCGATGCATACAGGATATGCAAGGTTACAGAGGTACAAAGGAATTCTTTTGGTTGCAGCATTACAACTGGTAATTGGTTAATACAATTAACAGTTTTCCATTTGTTCCCGCGCTTTTAGTAAAACTACAAACGGTTGTGATCTTATCAGGGGCTCTCTAGGTGGTGTTTCTGAGATGTGTGGGGGGATGTGTTTGTGTTGGGCTCAGGAAGTTGGGACAAAATAGGGGATTGTGTTTGTACTGGGTCCAGGACTAAGATATGTGGCAGACACCGGTAATTAGAGCAGGACAGAGACTTTCACAACGTTTGTCCTTACAATGTCCGGAGTCTATAGATAACCTAATTAACCTAATCGGTTAGGTCCGGGGTCGATCTTTAACTAGGCTGAGGGCGCCGCCCGGGCTGTCAGGGCGCCGCCCGGGCTGCTTGCCTGTGGACTTCATTTCTGCCTTTTAGTTTTTTTCATTTGATCTCTTTCATTCCCCCCTTTCTCAGGTACATCTGGAGCCAATCTTGGGTCTTGTAAGTCTGATTCTGTTTCAGCGCTTACAGGTTGGTATTGGGCTCTGAGGACCATGAGCTGTATGGTGTCAAACCTTTCCCTGACAAACCGCAAAATTCTGTTAATAACACAAGGTCCTATGGTAAGCAGAAATAGTAGACTTAGCAGGGGTTCAAGGAAGGGGGCTAACAGGGGAAACATAGAGGAATTTTACCATTGTCATCATGACACTGAGATTACAAACTTTACAAAGTAATACAATATTACAAAGTAAGTGGAGGCAGGATGAGAGCACAGGATGGTGTTAACATTAAAATTGCTAATGAAATTTTGGGCACGCATAGTCATTGATAACATTTTATCAGGAAATAGGGTTTGAGAGCAGACAACCTGACTGACCAAAATTTATTAGGTGGGAATTTCCTCATCCTAATAAGCCTGAGAGCACTACAGGAGGCCGGGGCTTATTTCATCCCTTCGGCTTCAACTGTAAAAGGCGGCACGCCTCCAAGGGGGTCGTTTATAGGCCTACCCTTAGAGCGCATTCTCTTTCTCAGGGATATTCCTTGCTGAGAAAAAGAATTCAGCGATATTTCTCCTATTTGCATTCAAAAAGAGAAGAAATATGGCTCTGTTCCGTCCGGCTCACCGGCGGCCAGTTCAAGGTTACCTCCCTTGTTCCCAGAACATCACTGTTATCCTGTTCGTTTTTTCAAGATGCCCAGATTTCATATTGTTCAAACACACATGCTCTACAAACCATTTGTGCAGTTAACTCAATCATCACAGGGTCCTGAGGTGACATATATCCTCCTCAGTTTACAAAGAAGATGATGGGACTAAGAGATTAAAGACACAGGAAATTACAAAAGTATTAAAGTAAAGACAGACATAAGAAATTACAAAAGTATTAATTTCGGAGAACTAATAAAATGTCCATGAAATCTTCATATTTTATGTTTTTCTGCCGTGGCTTCAGCCAGTCCCTCCATTCAAGGTCTCTGACTTCCCGCAACATTCTTTCTCCCTTTTTCTCTATATAAATGTGCCATGGCGATGAAGGCTAGTTCGTTCTCTCGATTGTGGCATAGGATTTTTTTGACTGGTCCAGCACACTAAAAACAAACCGATTAAACAGAGACACATAATTCCAAAATTTACTGCAGTAGAGTTCTCAATAGACCTAATCCAAGTCGTGGGGTTTAATCCATAAAGATTTTTTTTTTTTTTTTCACTTGATCTAATGCCTCAGTTCCAGGCACAATATTTAAATGACTTTGAGAGGCTTCAAAATTTGTTGCTCTAATTTAGAAATGTCTAAAGTGAGATTATCTCCTCTTCCCTGTAGATGGCGTTTTGCCATGTCCCAGTGATGTTTAGACTCATTATAAACTTGGGGTGTAATACAAAAATCTGAAGTATTCCAGTCACACTGTAACTGGAAACAATACCTAATGGAAATATTTATCATCAATTCTTTTTCCTCCGGTTAGGCAGGGCAACAATTTCTGTAGGACCAGGTACCTACACACTATTATTAACATATATTTTAATAGGATTATCCATCCATGTAACTGCCCGAATTAAGGGCGGGAAAGGCACATAAGCCCAGTAGGTATAATTAGCTGTAGCTGCTCCTGCAGGCATGGGGAGACTTACCACTGTTGATACAACCATTAAAGCTGCAAGCAGCATTTTTTTTTTTTTTTGAGGTTTGTGTCACCTTTGTGCTGGCTAGGCTTTTTCCAGCTAACAGCGTCAGCTTCTTTAACTGTGCCCAGGTTGGCAGCTTTGCCTTCCTGGTGCGTGGTGACTTTATCTGTGTTTCCAATATCACCACTTGATTTATCCTGACAGTCAATGGTGCTCGATTGCGGTGTTTCCGTCTCCGTGGAGGCGCTTTTCTTTGCATCTCCGATGGGTTCATTGTAGAACTTCAAATGTTTAGTGGGTATCCAAATAGGAAGCTGATTTTCTCCTAGTGAAACACAAGCAAAACTTCTTCCCCAGGTTATTACCTTCCTCTATTTCTCATGTCCTATTTTTGTTGTAACAAAGTGAACAGTTGGTTTAACTGATTATCTATGCTATATTTAATCAGAGCTGTCTTAACATCCTTTGTAGCCTGTACTACCTATACAGAATCTGATATAATATCAGCAGGTTGATTAAAATCTTTTAACATTGTAATGACTCCAACCAACTCTGCCCTTTGAGCTGATTGATACTGAGTTTTGACTACTCACTCCTTTGGCCCTGTGTAAGCTGCTTTTTCATTGCTGGAACCATCAGTGAATACTGTCAGAGCATTTTCTAAAGGTTTATGTCTGGTAATTTTAGGTAAAATCCAAGTAGTCAATTTTAGAAACTGGAAGATTTTTGTTTTTGGGTAATGATTATCAATAATTCCCACAAAATCAGCAAGGCCAATCTGCCACGCACCGGAATTGATAAAGGCTCGTTTAACTTGTTCGTTCCCTGAGGTAATACTTTCCACTGAAACCTGGTGGCTGGTTCTTTATTATTTATGACTGGTAAAGTAAAGGCAAATTTTTCACAATCTTGCTCTGCCAGAGGAATGGTAAAAAAAAGCAATCCTTAAGATCAATTATAATTAAAGGCCAGTCTTTTGGGATCATGGCTGGAGAGGGCAATCCAGGTTGGAGAGGCCCCATGGGTTGAATTACAGCGTTTACAGCTCTTAAGTCCATTAACATACGCCATTTGCCTGATTTTTTTTGAATTACAAATACAGGAGAATTCCAGGGTGAGAATGAAGGCTCAATGTGTCCCTTTGCTAATTGTTCCTTTGCTAATAAGTGTAAAGCCTCCAGTTTTTGCTTTGGTAGCGGCCACTGATTTAAAGCAATGACAGAGATATCTGCTCCTGTGTCTACCAACCCTTCAAACTGTTTTCCTTGAATAATGGCCTTACACACAGGTCTGCTCTCAGAGACCAGACTTGCCCAATATGCAGCTTTTCCTGCCAGATCAGTGCTTCCGAACCCTCCTGTTCTTTTTATTTTACTGTTCCCAACTTTAATATAAGGTAGGAGTAATAATTGAGCAATCCTGTCTCCTGGACTGGCACTCCAAGGAATTGAGGAACTAATAACCAATTGAATGTCACCTTCATAGTCTGAATCAACCACACCAGTATGAATTTGAACGCCTTTTAGATTTAAACTTGATCTTCCTAAGATTAGTCCTACAGTCCCCTCAGGCAATGGGCCGTATACCCCTGTGGGGATTTTTTTTTGTGGAGGCTCCCCTGGAAGCAGAGAGACTACTTGTAAAGTACACAAATCTACTGCTGCACTGCCACTTGTGGCGGGGGATAATTGCTGTATTGTGATAACTGGCTTATTCCCTGAGACACTTGCGACAGTGGGGGTTGTTATTCCTGAAAACCCTGAGGAACAAAGGGCTGAATTGGGAATGCCCCAGTTTGTTGCGGGGCCTGAGGCTGGCCCCTCCTCTCATTTTCCGACAGCGGTTGCCCATTTTTATCATATTTAGAACGACATTGATTACTCCAATGTTGTCCCTTTTTACATCTTGGACATAGGCAATTCTTTTTTAGATGACCAATTTGACCACAATTATAACATTTTCCCCCAAATGTTTTCACTTGTCCTCCTAAAGCAACTCCTGTGATCGCCTGAGCCATAAGCATAGCTTTATGCATAGCTCCTCCAATTCCATCGCAGGCTTTAACGTACTCTGAGATTACATCTGATCCTGCGGAAACTCTTCCTTCTAATGGCTTAATGGCTGATTGACAATCCGGATTGGCGTTTTCATATGCCATCAACTCCACTATGACTTTATGGGCATTCTCATCGGTAATTGACTTTTGAGCAGCATCTATGTTAATTGGAGGATTGGCAGTCCTATTTTTTTTCGGACCTGTACTTGTGCCCCATCAATCCACCAAGTCTTAAATTGTAAAAATTGAGAGGGTGAGAGTGATGATTTTGCCAGAATCTCCCAATCATAAGGAATGAGTCTATGTCCATGAGCAATGGAATCTAATAATGTTCTCATGTAAGGAGAGTTGGGTCCATACTGTTTTACTCCTTCTTTCATCTCTTTTAGCATTTTTATAGAAAAGGACTGATATCTGGCTTCAGCTACGGGAGGCTCTCCCTCTTGGGCCCCTTCTCCAGGTGGTCTTGCTTCTAATATTACTGGGAATTGCCACGCCTCAATATCTCCCTGTTTTCTTGCCTCATCGATAATTTTATGTATTGCACTACCTTGTGTACTAGGCGGTGCTGTAGGATTAAGTCTCATGGTGGGCGGCTGAGGATATGGCACCCTGCCCTGTGGCACTGGAAGTGTTCCTGGCTGTCCATACAGATTTTCTGGGGGCTGCTGATACTGCAGTTCAGCTGGCGACCAGTATTGATAGGGTACTGGCGGCTGGATCTTACTTTCTACCTGCTGATATTGTGGACACTGTATTTGGATTGGCATTGCCGTGACAGAGACTCTATCTTTTTCTATTTGATCTTCTTTTGGAGTTTGTACTTGTTTAACCTGCATTTGAGGTTCTAAGGTTGCAGGCATCTGAGCTGTTGTAAGAGGAGTTGGCCATCGTGGTTTAGACTCTGATGGCTCTGCTAATTCTGGATCTTTTTCCTCTAATTTTAACGTTTCAGGATATATTACCTCCTGTAATTGATTATTGTCAACATTTTGCGTTGACCGAGCCATTACCGGCTCTGCTACACATTTACAGTGTGAACTTTCTTTTCTTTTCCGGGATTCTATCCCTGCCTCTTTTTCACAATCTACTGCACAGCTTTTAGGGACATCGGAAATTGGAATGTTATCTTCTTCTGTTTGCAACGGTTCTAAAGCTACTTTAACAATGACCCAATCATTCCATACTGTAAGTGGGATGATTTTACCTTCCCTACTTGCTTGTTTTAATTCTTTGCCAATTTTTTCCCAATCTTTTAGATCTAAAGTTCCCTGTTCCGGAAACCATGGACAAAACTGTTCTATTGTTTGAAAGAGCGTATTTAGATTTTTGGTAGACACTTTAACTCCCCCTCTTTTTAAGAGAATTTTTATAAAGCTGCGATAAGAGGCATATTTACTTTTAGTTTGCCCCATTGTTACCCTAGGTTCTTCCGAGCGCACAAGCTTACCGCAAGGCTGACTGTAGACGTACTCGGGAGTCTCTCGTCGACTTGTCCTCAATGACCACGCTCCAGCGTACCTTCACCTTAGAGAAAAGCTTCCACGTTGGGCACCAGATGAAGGGGTGGCCTGCCCCTCCACACTTGTGGGTGTTTCTCGTTAGGTGGAAACGAAAGACTTGAGAAAAGGAATAAAACACAGAGACAAAGTGTAGAGAAAGAAAAGCGGGGCCCAGGGGACCGGCGCTGTGCTTACAGAGGACCCACGCCGGCCCTTCAGAGTTACTTTCCCTTTTAGTGGGTCCGGGTGCGCTGGCCGCCTCCCGTCCGCCTGCTCCCTCCCGTGGCTCAGCCTGGGGGGGGGCTGAGGCCTGCGGCCCGGAGAGGTACGGAGGGGGTTCTGTGGACAGCGGGTCCTCGCTATCAGGTAGAACAGGATGGGGGGGGCAGTTGGTTGCTTGGATTTTAGCGGCCAAGCAACCAGTGCCTTACAGGGTTCAGAGGCTAATTGGAAAGGGGACAGCCAAGGGGGCGGGTTCCCAGCTAGAGCCTGCCATACGAGGATATATGGGATATGATCCGGGTGACTAGCACGCCCAGGCTGGAAAACCTTGGACTTTACTCTAGTGATGACAGGAAGACAGAATGTCCCTTTGGGTGGCCACCCTACGTTAAGGGCGGGCCACTCGGAGCGGCACAGAGTAATTAGCTTTCCCTTCCTGATGTCCATACCAAGATCATGGCCCCTTGCCCTAACATCCTTGAAATTACTTGTAAGGAGAGATAGGGGAGTGCTCTAGGTATTACCCATCTTGAACAGTAGCACCCGGAGTGGCGCCTGGAACAGGTCCTGCAAGGGAAAAGTGAGTTGCTGGAACAGGTCCTGCAAGGGAAAAGTGAGTTGCGGAACAGGTCCTGCAAGGGAAAAGTGAGTTGCTGGAATATCAACAACAAGTTTACGTCAGTCGCAGGCGCGCACCAGAAATCTGGGTCAGAGTTCAGGCAAGAACCAGATGAGAGCCGGGGGACGTCTCCCACCGGTCTCCGCTGGCTGTCCTATAGCGCGTCCGCCAGGACCTATGCCAGCTTTCAGCTTCAAACCTCGCGAGTCACAGATTGATTCAGAGCGGACTTAGAGAGCCGCGAATACAGACAGGCTAATAGCCTCAGGCGGACTTAGAGAGCCGCGAATTCAGACAGGACACAGACAGACAAACATAGACGAGCCGGCTCACCTATTAGCAGATCGATCCTAGTAGATCCGTTGACTGGGGGTCTGGTGGGCTTGGGGGAATCCCGGGCGAGCCCCCAAATGTTATGCCCAGACCCTGTATTCCCCGAAGAAGTCCACCAGAATCCGGAGTCAAAGCCAAGCGGCAAGGATCTTTAATGCAAGTTCGAACTTGGTCCCTCTGTTTTACAACATACAAGAGGGCCCTGAATGATGCATGTGGCCGCTTTTTATAGCCCGATGCATACAGGATATGTAAGGTTACAGAGGTACAAAGGAATTCTTTTGGTTGCAGCATTACAACTGGTAATTGGTTAATACAATTAACAGTTTTCCATTTGTTCCCGCGCTTTTAGTAAAACTACAAACGGTTGTGATCTTATCAGGGGCTCTCTAGGTGGTGTTTCTGAGATGTGTGGGGGGATGTGTTTGTGTTGGGCTCAGGAAGTTGGGACAAAATAGGGGATTGTGTTTGTACTGGGTCCAGGACTAAGATATGTGGCAGACACCGGTAATTAGAGCAGGACAGAGACTTTCACAACGTTTGTCCTTACAATGTCCGGAGTCTATAGATAACCTAATTAACCTAATCGGTTAGGTCCGGGGTCGATCTTTAACTAGGCTGAGGGCGCCGCCCGGGCTGTCAGGGCGGCGCCCGGGCTGCTTGCCTGTGGACTTAATTTGATCTCTTTCAGAAGTAGAGGTTGCAATGAGCGGAGGTCGCACCCCTGCACTCCAGCCTGGATGACAGAGCAAGAAAGACTCCATCTCAAAAAAAAAAGAGAGAGAGACTCAGATAATTGACAAACTACAGCACTGCACAGTCTTGAGGAAATAGTTTGGCAAATACCTATACATAAAGAGGAACTGGGTAGCACTAACAGGAAGCCCATATTCTTTCAAGTCAGGGAGACCTGGATTTGAATCCCACCTGGGCCTCTCACTGGCTATGTGACCTTGGACAAGCTACTTAATTTCTCTCAGCCTCAGTTCTCTCATCTGCAAAATAGGAATCTAATAGTACTGCTTTCTTGGTGATATTGAGAAGTTATAATAAAATGTATAGACACCTCGTAACATAGTGCCTGGCAGACAGGTAGCAAATAGGGGTTTTTACAGGGGGTTATTATGACAGATATTTCTGTTGCTAGATGCTGTTGAGAGAACAGAAAGGCAGAAACCAGTCAGGCAGGCAGTTAGGGTGGGTCCTTGGTTGAACTCTTTCAAACAAAAGGACAGCCTCAAAAATCAAGCTGCAGGCACAGACAAGGGTACTTGCACAGGGGGGCTTGCCTAGACATGCCCACAGCCGCACAGATAAGAAAGGCTACACAGGTGACTTGCCCAGACATGCCCACAATGGAAAATTCCATCCCCTGACACATGCACAGTAAGGTAACAAAGTAATATGGAATAACTTAAGCTAAGAGCCTAAATGTGCTTTAGGAAGACCAGAAATTTGCACCTTATGCAGGTGAGATGCCCAGCCCTCATTGGTTTCTTATAAAAGACTTTGCATTCAACTGCAAAAACAGCAACCCTCTTTCAGGCCTCCTCTCCACAGCGGAGAACTTTCTTCTTTTGCTTATTAAATTTGCACCTGTAGTGTTCATGCTCCTTAATTTTATCAGTTGTGAAACAAAGAACTTGGGTGATAACTCAGGCAACAAGAGACTGCTCCATTGTAATGCATTGGCAAGGCTGTAACCATGGGCCTATTGAGTGTAAGCTCTGTGACTTTCATCTGGGACAATTCAGGGCTTAGCACAGCAGACTCTTGGTGTTTGTTAAGTGAATTCTGCATCCCTCAAATTATTCTTACTCTTTGACTCACTAATCTAACTCTTTGGAATTTATTCTAGGGAAATCATTCAAAAGAATAAAAGAAGTGAAGGTATCCATTTTTCAAAGCAGTATTACTGATAATGGAGAAAAATCAGAAATAATTCACACATCCAAAAAAGGGAGAATGGTTAAATAAATCATGATATAGCAATGGTGTGAAACATTATACCATAGCTAAATATCATGATTCTGAAATCTGTGTAGCAACCTGATAAATTAATAGAATGTAATAGATAAAAGCAGAGGGCTGAATTATAGATGCACTATGAGTTACTGCTCTGTAAAACATGCAGCATATGGGCAGGAAACTCAAAAGATGAAAACAGTTGGCATGTTAGAGGGTGGAACAGTGGGCGGATTTTTTTCATTTATTGTTTTCATTATACTGTTTTACAATAAATACAATTCATCAGAGAGATAGGCAAAGTTATCATGTGGAAAAACAAAGACATTGGGCTTTATTGTTCTTGAATTTCTCAGTAAGAGCAGAGTTCTATAGAAATGGGTGATGGAAACTACATGTTGGGATGCAGGAAGGGAGCCAGGAAAGGCTTGGATCCACAGGAATTCATCGTAAAGCTGCCTCAGGGCGCCAGGGCAACATCAAATGGTAGGTAGATGAAGGAAGAGAAAGCACCAACATTACAGAGAAAGCTAAACATTCAGAATGAGGCCCTAAAGACCAATTCCTTCTTTGTGACAGTCTTCCCTGTCCTTTCTCTCCTTGTCTTCTGTACCAACAGGAGGGGAGGGACGTGAGCTTAGTCCAACACCCTGCTCCCTCATACCCAAAAAATATTTTCTTTTAATGGAAATGCCTTAGAAACAACTCATTATGTAAATGCTGGGGGCTGGGGGCCACAACAGCATTTTCATTGTCCTCGGAGACAATCTTATCAGGAGAGTCAGACTGGGCTACTCATCTTCCTCCAGGGCTCAGCAAAGTCAGAGTCAAGACTGTATCACAGACAGAGGAAGGACCAGAACTGAGAATCAAACAACCTGCAATCCAGGCCCAGCTCCGCTCTGTTTGGCACTTTGCCCCGGGACAGTTCCTGCCCTCAGTTTTCCCATCCAGAAAATAACATGGTTGGATGAGAATTTTGACGGTCTCAAGGAGCCTGCCAGAGGCAATATTCTGAGGGTTTAAATGTTTTCTGAATCTGTAAAATGCCATTTCTTACATATCTATTTCAGGGCCCAGAGGTGGCATGCTATGAAGTCACAACCATGCTAACAGGGACTATAAATCTGAATGTCTTTTGTTCAAGCTGGCTATCTTCCTCGTGTGTGTGTGTGTGTGTGTGTGTGTGTGTGTGTGCACGCCTTGCATTTCTATAATCATTGGAAGTTTATAAAGCATATCCATTCAAACACACGTCACCCATTGTCATTCCAAGGATTGTAAACACCCATTACTAATCTACTTTACAGTTGGAAACCCAGAAGATAAAGCCACTTAAATGGCAGAGTCAAGGCTCCAACCTAGGTTTTCAACTCCAAATAGAACCTTCTATTTATTGTAAATTGAGGGTGTCAGGAATTAGAGCAACAGGTGAATGTTTATGGAGAGCCAGATATACTAAGGACAAGGATTTCAGAGAAAGACAAGTATATACAAAGTATATAAAAAGGAGGAAAGAAAGTAAGCCAACGAGAGAGTCCAGAGAGGAAATCAGGGATGCTAGGGTAGCCCAGCAACAAAAAGACCTCGACTAACCTCAAGTCTTGTTTCCCAAGGGTTCGGGACATCTGATAAGCCAGTGACAGAGTCCTTATTGAGTGGGTGATAATTTTGCAGAGGCCTCCTGTTGATGGAAAAATTGAGCATACATTTTAAAAGCCTCAGTCTTTTCCTTTTCACATTTAATTTAACAACCGTACAACATGTTCTGTTCTGAATCAGACACCTCATTGTCCCTTTGTTCAAAGGAGGAAATTAAAGTCTAGGAAAGAAGACAAGCTCTGATCTGCTGATGTGTTTTCTATGTGGCCATAGAAAGGTCACTAAAATGCACTTCCAGCTCCTGCAGGAACATTTACATTTGAGGCAAAGTCAATTTACTTCTCTGCCCACTGATTTTCATTTATCTCCATCTATTAATGAGCTATACTCTTGTGGTCTGCACTAGTACCTCACTCACTATCACCAGAAACTTTTGGTAAACTCACTCTAAGACTGACAGAGCAAGATGTCTAAGGTAGCATGCTAAGGGGAAGCACTAAAGCACAGAACAGTCTGTATAACAGAATCCCTTTTAAAGTAGGTATGTCAGCTGTACCCCAGTTCTCTGGCCTTTTGGGGCCACCTGTTCCTTTGGCATCTAACTAGAACAATTCAAGCCTTCATCCTCAGGATGGTAGCCTCCAAATCCCAGTGACCTCCCTGGTGTTTCTGAAGATTATCAGTGAGTCCAGGCTTATACCATTCTCCACCCTGTAAAGACATCCTTTTATTTTATCATTCAAAGCAGCATAGTGCTATTTAGGCACAACTTCACTGTGGACTGGGCTCTGCACCTTCTCTCTACATTTTCAAAAAACCCACAAAAGGGTTTCATCTTCCCAAAAAATCGCAGTCTCTTTCTATTAGGTCAGTGCAAAAGTAATCGTGGTTTGGTTTTTGCCGTTACTTTTAATGGTAAAAACAGCAATTACTTTTGCACCAACCTAATGGAACCATGGGCTTACATTGCTGATGACTTTTGAAAGATCGAGTTTTTCCATCTCTGCTAAAACTATACATAGAGCTAGAAAATGAAGATTACATTTGCATAAAGGACAGTTTAGAAGATTCCAAGTCCATCTTTTAAAGCTGGTCTTTTAAATCTGGTGAGAGAGATTGAGGGAGAAGAGGGGAGACATGGACACTAATATTTTATTTTGTACTTCTATATTATTTGAATCATAATAGAATGCCAACATTAAATTTTAAGTACATTATTTACTATTTCCTTCTCCTTTCTTTTATGGTAATTGGGCCTAGATATTGCACTATTTGGGGGGGGGGGAAAGGGTCCTAGTGAGAGAAGTGGGGAAGGGGAAGCAGGGGAGACACTGCTTAGAGATAATGAAGAAGAAAAGGTGCAAAGAGAATTTGGGGCCAGATTTCATGAGATTTTGGAGGAGGAAAGACCTCTAAATGTGATGAAGAGGCAATGAAGCCTTACGTGGTGCTGTGTAACATCTTCCCCTGGACCCAACATCAGGGTTTTCTCTTTTTCAAGAGGAGACATGTTCCCTTTAAAAGTGCTTGAGCACCTGGGTCTGTCTGGTGGGACTGGCAGGG
This sequence comes from Rhinopithecus bieti, assembly GCF_001698545.2. NCBI lineage: Eukaryota > Metazoa > Chordata > Mammalia > Primates > Cercopithecidae > Rhinopithecus > Rhinopithecus bieti. The sequence continues at coordinate 277,328 of NW_016811727.1, forward strand.
ATTTCACAAGGAGACACTGGCAGATCTACTGCAACCCTCCAGAGCTCAACATCCGAGGCAACACTGCAGAGTGAAACAGTGCTGTGCTATCTTCCCATCAGTTCATGAGATGGACTTATTTCTTTTATAGCCTCTAAGACAAAAACAAATGAGGGGAATGTGGTTGGAAATGCAGTTGAGTCAGCCAACCCCCAAGATCTGCCATATCAGCTCTTTGAACATTTGAAAACAGGAGTTTTCCTCAGATTGAAACAAACTCCCTTTCCCTTTACAGGAGACATTATTTCCAAAATTGTAAGCTTTATACCCATAAGACAATTTTTTCTCTCATGTTGCAGAAACTTTCCCCTCCAGCAGCCTCCAAGCCTATGAATCTTGGGGGAGCTGCTTAGATTGTGCGCCCCATGTCTGTTGGGTTAAGACAAGGCCAGTTTCTTATGTTTACACAGCCTTTTGTAATTTGCAAGGCATAAGGTGTTCCACACAAAGACATGTAGCACAGGGGAACGTGGCAGGTGAATCTCGGGTGTGAGGGTATCCAAGCCTTTCTGAGATTAAAGTCAGAACACCTTATAGAGCCAGTCTGAGAATTAAGTAGCAGGACATAGCTGAAACGCCTGAGTCAATGCCTCACACCCACAATTATTCATCATGAATCTCATAGTCACCCTTATCAAGTTTACTCCACTTTCCAAGGCAAGGATCAAACCAAGTGGTCTGACCCTAAATCCAAAACTCTATCCACTACACAACTCTGGTTTCCCGCATTTATCACTCAGCAAACCAAGAATCCATCCCGCCACATAAAAGGCATTTAGGTAAAAGGTCATGCCAAAAATTACTCATATGTTTGGTCCCTGAAATTCCCAGAGATAATAAATATCCCTAACATGTAATGAGGCTGTCAACATTTTAGTAGGCAACTTTCACCAATTTAATGTGAAATCTATTAAGAAGACTTAAATTGCTTTATCCAAGCCTCAAAAGACATCTGTAATTAACATCCTCCCATGCGAGATACTGAAAAATAGTCAAGATAAAGTAGTCTATACATAGTAATCAGCCATTGTTACATCTCAACTTTGAGTAAGGCAGAGAAGTTGTATTTAACGATGTGAAAAGTACTTTTTAGTGCCTCGGCTTAAAGATTCAGGCTGTAAAGACAACCATTAATTTTCCCCTCCACCCTCTACTGCTGTTTGAAGTGGACGCTATACAGATGTTTTACAAAAATGCTTCTCCTTCTACTCTTTGTTGTCAGCAGTTTACATGATTCAGGCAGCAGCTTCGAACGAAACAAGATGAGAATTGTCCAGAGCCAAAGAGGATGTTCCTGGGCCTTTCGTGGGTCTGCCTCTGAAGCAGTGTGCCCTTTATAGAAAGTACATGCCACAGGACGCCCAAACCATTCTTGAGCCAAAGCTGAAAGCCTGCTACAGTTTATTGTTATTATTATTAAGGCAGCCCTTTAGGTCCAGAGCTAGAAATGTGAGTGTATTTTTCTCTAAGCTGTTACTGTACCTCTGCCTTCCTGTAAGAACTGCTCTGTTTAAAACTCTAGATCCAGGCAACCTCAACCAGAGATGTGCCCAAGGCAGTAAATGGTAGCCACAGTTAACGTCCTTTCAGTTTAGCCAGACACCGTTGGCATTAAAAGTAATTGTGAGGCCGGGCGCGGTGGCTCAAGCCTGTAATCCCAGCACTTTGGGAGGCCGAGACGGGCGGATCACGAGGTCAGGAGATCGAGACCATCCTGGCTAACACGGTGAAACCCCATCTCTACTAAAATACAAAAAAAACTAGCCGGGCGAGGTGGCGGGCGCCTGTAGTCCCAGCTACTCAGGAGGCTGAGGCAGGAGAATGGCGTAAACCCGAGAGGCGGAGCTTGCAGTGAGCTGAGATCTGGCCACTGCACTCCAGCCCGGGCGACAGAGCGAGACTCCGCCTCAAAAAAAAAAAAAGTAATTGTGAAACTACATGTGCCAACCAGGTTTCCCCACCAGCACACAGAAATCTTGATGGAAAAAAGGGAGGAAGAGAGGGAGGCAGTTGAGCATTTGCTGACTATTTGTTGACTTTTTATTGAAGCCTTTTGCATGTTCCATTTGACACTTATAGAACGTATGTGGCACACCCAGGTCTTCCAGCCCCAGGCCCGTGCTTTTTTAAACTCATAGGTTATTAAATAGGTTATTATGGTTTAAATTAAATGATTAATCAAAAGACATCTGTAGCCAGTAGATGTTAGCTGGTCTACAAAGCCAATGACTAATTTAACTCAATTAATTAAATTAATTTAAGCATTGGTTTTGTAGGTTCATAAATATTTATTCTCCCAAGACCTAATATCTTTAAATAAAAGAGGAAACCTAAGACCCCAACACAAATATTATTGCATCTTACTGAAGGAACCAGCACTAACCCAAGCCAATATGGGTCCTGTTATGCACTAATTTGTAATCTTTCTTTAAACTAAGCTGAAGACCTATGCCCCCTCCTGATTAAGGGAAAATGGAAGGCACCACTAGTTGCCATCCAATATCCTTCACAATAACAAAACACTGATTTTTTTGTTGGGCATATTGCCATCCACCTAAGATTACATTTATTGTTGTTGTTGTTGTTGTTACAGAGTCTCGCTCTGTCACCCAGGCTGGAGTGCAGTGGCACTATCTCAGCTCACTGCAAGCTCCGCCTCCCGGGTTCACGTCATTCTCCTTCAGCCTCCCGAGTAGCTGGGACTATAGGCGCCCGCCACCACGCCTGGCTAATTTTGTTTTGTATTTTCAGTAGAGACGGGGTTTCACCATGTTAGCCAGGATGGTCTCGATCTCCTGGCCTCATGATCTGTCCACCTCGGCCTCCCAAAATGCTGGGATTACAGGCATGAGCCACCATGCCCAGCCAAGATTACATTTTTTAGCCTCCCTTGTAGACAGCTATAGTTGTGTGACTGCGGGTCAGTGACACATAAGAAGCATTATGTAGGCCAGGAGTGGTGGCTCAACACTTCACATTTTACTTTTGTGTAAAGAGGTCCGGAAATAGCAAGTCTCCTTAGCAGCACTATCTTCTGTCAAGCCTAGGGTTTGGCATTTGTTCTGATGATTGAAGATGGCTGCCAAAGCTTTAGCCCTCGGCCCTCACATCTGCATTCCAAGCGGAAGGACTGAGAAAAAGGAAGAGAAGATCTTGCCCCCTTTTTTAAAACGTCCCTGTAGAAGGGGAGCATCACACACCGGGTCCTATTGTGGGGAGGGGGGAGGGGGAGGGTTGACATTAGGAGATATACCTAATGTAAATGATGAGTTAATGGGTGCAGCACACCAACATGACACATGTATATAAATGTAACAAACCTGCACGTTGTGCACATGCACCCTAGAACTTAAAGTGTAATAATAAAAAAAAAAGGTCCCTGTACATAGAATATAATTTTTTTTTTTTTTTTTTTTAAGACTTCACTGTGTCCCCCAGGCTGGAGTACAGAGGTGTGATCTCAGCTCAACCTCCACCTCCTAGGTTCAAGCGATTCTTTTACCTCAGCCTCACAAGTAGCTGGGATTACAGGTGTGCGCCACCAGGTCCAGCTAATTTTTGTATTTTTAGTAGAGACGGAGTTTGCTGTGTTGGCCAGGCTGGTCTCAAACTCCTGGCCTCAAGCGATCCACTTGCCTCAGCCTCCCAAAGTGCTAGGATTACAGTACTAGGATTATGTAGGCCACCATGCCTGGCCTACATAATGCTTCTTATATGTCACTGACCAAAAAGTAATCACATGACTACAGCTGTCTGCAAGGGAGGCTAAAAAACGTAATCTTAGGTAGATGGCAATATGCCCAACAAAAAAATCAGTGTTTTGTTATTATGAAAGATATTGGGTAGCAACTAGCAATCTCTGCCATATTGCCTTAAACAGGAGGTTTAAGGTCTTCAGCTTAGTTTAAAGAAAGATTACAAATTAGCATGCCACAGGACCCATATTGGCTTCGGTTTGTGCTGGTTCCTTCAGTAAGATGCAATAATATTTGTGTTGGGGTCTTAAGTTTCCTCTTTTATTTAAAGATATTAGGTCTTGGAGAAATAAATATTAATTAATCTAAAAAGCCAATGATTTTTGAGACAGGTTCTTGCTCATTGTCCAGGCTGGAGTGCAGTGGCACGATCTCGGCTTACTGCAACCTCCACCTGCTGGGTTCAAGTGATCCTCCTGCCTCAGTCTCCCAAGTAGCTGGGACTACAGGTATGCGTTACCATGCCTGGCTAATTTTTGTACTTTTTCATAGAGATGGGTTTCGCCATGTTGGCCAGGCTTGTCTCAAACTCCTGGCCTCAAGTGATCCACCCACCTCAACCTCCCAAAGTGCTGGGATTACAGGTGTGAGCCACTGTGCCCAGCTGTAGTGTCAGAACTGAATGAAATTATTATAGACACACAGTTGGAAAATTGCATGGTGTGTGGAAAAAAAATCTACACACATTTTGGTGATCACGTGTCTTCTGTGCTGTGTCAAGCATGGCAGTAGGAAAAATAGTTTGGTCTTTCCTATTTCATACAGTAGGAGTGGGAATCAAGGAATAGCCATCATCAGATAAATTGTTAACATGTTACTATTGTAGCTATTTTCTTAAAAAATATTTTACTTTAAAAGTTCAGAACCAAAATTTTGATAACAAGAGCAAGAAAGGTGGAGAGAAAGGTGTATAATGAATACAAAGTATGCTATACTTCTAGTTTTGTTTAAGGGGAAGATTAGGGTTGCCAGATCTAGCAAACAAAAATACAAAACATTCAATTAAATTTGAATTTTGGATAAACAACAAATCATTTTTAGTATGTCCCATGCAGTATTTGGGACATATTTATACTAAAAAATTATTTGTTATTTATCTGAAATCCAAACAACTGAGTGCCCTGTATTTTATCTGGCAGCCCTAAGAGAATAGAGCCAATGTTACCCTTTGTTAGAAGTATAGATATTAATTTTTTAATTTAAAAGGGTACTGAAAAGTAGAGTAAGCCAAATTAAGGTGGAAACTATAAGGTTACTAATATATTAATTATCACATCATAATATATTAGTTATCACATCATAATATGTTATTAGTTATTACATCAGGACTCATAAACAGTTGCATTCATTCTAATAGGAAGAGAGATGCTAAAATGATTCCAAACTTAGGGTCCAATTATTCATTTAATAAATATTTATTGAGCATGTATTATTTAAACAGACCTGGGTTCAAATCCTGACTTGCTTTAGACTTTATATAGATGGCAATTTAACCTGTACAAGGAGTCTCCCTATAAACCAATTCTCTTCCAAAAAGTTGTTCATCATTTATTAATAGACAATAATTTCTGCCCCATGTGTTGGATATATTTTTGTTCTAAAATTGCACTGCAGAGAAGTAGTGAAAATAACTTTAAAAAAAATTTTCATTTTGTCTTTCCAGACTGAAAACTAGGATACTTACTTAACCCAGGAAAACAACTAATTAACAAATAATAAAAATGTATGATTCATATAATACAATATTATAACTAAAACTACATAGCAATTTGGAGTTTATAAAGTGCTTCTCGCCTGCATGATTTCAGAAAGTCTGCCCAACAGTCTTAAAAGGCAAGTATTATTTGTATCCCCACTTGTCAAATAAGATGGGTTTAGGGCAGGTAAGAATGATCCACATCCACCTACCTCTCTAGCAACGGGACTGGCTCTGAAACCCAAATCCCCCGCCTCCATGCTATATAGTACCTAAAGCAAAAAGTGACTGAGGGAGCAAGAAGCAAGGATTTTGAGATCCAAGGATTGGGCTTCCCATAGTTTCTCTGCTATATTCTCTGTGTGAAAATGATAATATCTATTCAAAAGATGACTATTTCTATATGTAGTGTATATGTTCAATTATCTATTCCTTTATGACCAAGAAACCCAAAATGTAGTGGCACCAAACAGCAACATTGATTGTCTCACAGTTTCTGTGGGCACAGGTCAGCGGGATCCTTTGGTTCAGTGTCTCTCCCATGCCTACAATCAAGATGTTGGTTTGGGCTAGGAAACGACATCCACTTCCCAGCTCACTTACGTGGCTATTGGCAAACTTCAGTTGTCTAAGGGGTGTTAGACTAAGGACTTCCGTTCCTTGCTGCTGGCTGTTGGTGGAGGCTGCCCTCACTTCTTTCCCACATGGGTCTGTCCATAGGGCAGCTTACAACATGGCAGCTGACTTTCTCAACAGGAGCTAGGGAGAGAGTGGGAGCAAGGGGAAAGCCGCAGTCTTCTGTAGCCCAGTCACAGAAATGACATTCCACTACTTTTGCCATATTCTATTCATTTTAAGTGAGTCCTTAGGTCTGGCCCACACTCAAGATGGGGAGATTATGCAACGGCATTAGTACCAGGAGGTGAGAACAAATGGGGCATCTTAGAAGACTGCCTACCATGGCATGTGAATCTTACTCTGCCAACTCCGGGGTCCAAGCAATATAACCTTTGTTTTCCTATAACACTTTCTAGTTTGAGCCCATTTTTAAATGAAGAAAGTTTGATCTTTGTTAATTCCGGGCTCTGTGACCCTTACCCCAGGTTGAAGTTTCAGTGAGATTACAGTGGGGAATTAGAAGCATGCCACAGGGAAAGAGAGCTGACAAGCCCTTGATGTCATCTGTCTTGATGGGTCATTGCTGCCATTCCTGCCTTCACAGTCCTTCCAGGTCCAGCTGGCCTCCTGGAACCTCCTAACAATGACTCCAGCTCAAGAAGGGAGATTCAGATACTTGGCATTCTGTATTTTCAGGCCCTTCTCAGGTCCTGCCTCCGCTGCTGAATGCTGACTAGAAGGAGAGGCATCAGTCCCTTCTCTAAAACCCACCTGATGTCTTTTCTCTTGCTCCCAAGCTTGATGATCTTTCTCTAGCCTTGGGGAGGAGGGAAAGACCTTCTCACTCCCTCCATGCTTTTCTAAATGTTTGCTTTATATCCAGAGTCCTCTCAGTAGCGCTCAGGGCTTACTTAGGCTTTTGAAAACCAAAGTCAAACATTTCCCAGCTCTTCACTCTGACTGATCTCTGGAAACAAGTTGCTTTGTACCACTTAAAAGAAAGTGTGCAGTGGACAATACCAAAAAGCATTTCCTGGGATAACTACCCTGAACAATCGGCCTAACACATACATTTATTTGGTCATGAGAAGAAACTGAAAGAATCAATGTCAGCAAGTCACTTGGTGTGTAAATTATAACAACAACTGACATCTTTTAAGCATTGATCACGTGCCAGGCACTATTTTAAGTACTTTACATATAATAACTCATGTAATGCTTATAATGTCCTTGAGATTTAGGAATATTCATTTTAGGGATGGGGAGACTCAGGCACAGAAATATTAAGAGACTTGCCCCATGTCACACAGCTATGAGTGATGGAGTAAGGCTTGGGGCCTAAGAAGTCTGGCTCTGAAGTCTAGACCCTCAAGTACAGAAGCAGACATTTGTTTGGAAGCTCTAGCCTAGAGCGAAGATTGCTAATTACAAACTCCATTGCATACTTTTATTTTTTATTTGGAAATGTTTTATATACAAAAAGGTATACACAATAACATTAAAACCCCATACACCCACCAGTCAGTTTAACAAATAAACCATATATACATAATGCCCAATTGAGACCCCTTGCCTTACTCTGTTGAGACTGCTAAAACAAAATGTAGTAAACTGAGTGGCTTGTAAACAACAGAAACTTATTTCTCACAGTTCAGGCACTGGAAAGTCCAAGATTAAGGTGCTGGCAGATTCCATGTCTGGTGAAGGCCCGCTTGTGGTTCACAGGTGGCTGTCTTCTCACTGTAACTTCACACAGTAGAAAGGGGAAGGGAGCTCTCTGGGATCTCTCTTATGAGGTACTAATCCCATTCATGAGGACTCCATCCTTGTGACCTAATCACCATATAAAGTCCTCACCTCCTAATACTATCACCTTAGGGGTCAGGATTTCAACATACAAATTTGGAGGACACGAACATTCGGTTGACAGAACCCCTGTTTTCTCTTCCCAATTTTATCCCCTCACTTTCTTCCAGATGTAATCTCTACCCTGTGTTATATTTCCATTTCCATGCATATATTTTTTATTGACACATAGTAACTGTACCTATTTATGGGATGCATGTGATATTTCAAGTCATGCACACAGTGTATTATGATCATATCAGGGTAACTGGGAGGGTCCCATGCATATCTCTTTCACTCTACATGTATGAATCTCTATGCAGCATATACTAACATTTTGCTTGTTTTCAAGCTTTTAATTTGTCAGTACACATCCTTCTTCAACTTGCTACTTTCACTAACATGGATAAAAATTTTCAATCAAAAATTTTTATCTCAAAAGAGGAGTTGTCAGAGAAGCGTCTACTCAAGAGAATTTGCTGTAGAAACAGCAACACTAAGCCTTGCTGGCATGCAAATTCTTCTTAACTAAAGAGAAAAATGCACTAGGACTTCTCAGGGCCAGGTACATTCCCTCTTCTCCCTCTCACTTTGTGAGTGTTGTGAGTTGAGACCAAGATTCTGGAAAAAACAAAAGACATCTCCAGGCATGAACTCCCTTAACTCCATCCATCTTACCTCGAACTCATCTATATCTTCATTCATCCCCTGAGGAAAGGAAATCCAAGAAATATATACCAACTTTGGAGTCATTCAATCATTTGATAAATATTTACAGTTGGGCTGGGCGTGGTGGCTCATGTTTGTAATCCCAGCACTTTGGGAGGCCAAGGCGGGCTGATCATTTGAGGTCAGGAGTTCAAAACCAGCCTGGCCAACATGCTGAAACCCCATCTCTACTAAAAATACAAAAATTAGCCGGGTGTGGTGGCATGCGCTGTAGTCCCAGCTACTGGGGAAGCTGAGGCATGAGAATCACTTGAACCCGGGAGGCGGAGGTTGCAGTGAGCTGAGATTGCACCATTGCACTCCAGCCTGGGTGTCAGAGTGAGACTCTGTCTAAAAAAACAACAAAAAAAATTACTGTTGGACACTATCTTTCATTTGCACTACTAGTTTAATAATTATGCACCTGATCTGTTTACCCTTTTTCTTTTCTCCTATATCTTGTTCCTCTGTCTCGCTGTCACTTGAATGATATCTCCAAAACCCAGGCACAACCCTATCACATCCAGAGTAAGGACAATTTCCTTACCAGCAAGACTTTCCTAACCAGCTTCTGCCACTTCTCCACAGCCTCCTCTCCATCCACTCTTCCTTCAGGAACCCCAGCTCCAACTCTTCCCCAGATGTTCCAAATCCCCATGCACCATGTTTTCTATGCCAATGTCTCTGTCTATTGTCCAGGTCTGCAGTGCTCTTTCCTCTGCACACCAACACAAGCACTACTTTCCATCTCCCACTGATTCTTCAAGCCCAGCTCCTGAGTTAGTTTCTTGGTAAATCTTACCTGATTCTTCCAAATAGCATTGTCTCTCGACCTCCCTCTGTACTGTCACGGATTTCCCACCTACCTACCACTAAGCTGGCAGTGATCACAGCACTCTACACAGTAATTGTTTGTAGAGCTGAATCCCTATGTGCCAGGCACTCCCTGTGGAAAAGGACTGTGTGCAGTTTTCCCTTGTGTCCTGGCTCACAGAATGGTGGCTGGCATGAGTCCATACTATTGAAGCTTGCTGCATTGATGAAGCCTGTGATGTTAGACACTGTCTGGGTAAGCCAGCTATCTTAAATGAGATTTTGGTATTATCCATGGAGGGGCCCTTAGGATATGTCACTGAGGTCTGTTTTATAAAATGGCAACCAAATCACACCATTCCAGAGCACTGAAGATGGTTAGATGGTTGTGGTGAATAAAGTAGAAGTGTCAGCAAAAAGCACTACACTATATAAAGGTCTGAGCTTCTATGCACTTTCTTTTTTTTTTTAAGGGAAAGAAAGTTTATGAGAGAAGTAAAGAAACAAAAAAATGACTACTCCATAGGCTGAACAGCCTCCTATGTACTTTTAAAAACAGCTATATTGGGACCAGTGCAGCGGCTCACGCCTGTAACTCCCTTTGGGAGGCCGAGGCAGGTGGATCACTTGAGGTCAGGAGTTCGGGACCAGCCTGGCCAACATGATGAAACCCACATCTCTACTAAAAAGTACAAGAATTGGTCAGGTGAGGTGGTGCATGCTTGTAATCCCAGCTACTTGGGAGGCTGAGGCAGGAGGATCGCTTGAACCCAGGAGGTGGAGGTGGCAGTGAGCCAAGATTGCACTACTGCACTCCAGCGTGGGTGACAGAGCAAGACTGTGTCTCAAAAAATAAAATAAAAATAAAAACAGCTTTACTGAGATAGTATTCATGTACCGTAAAATTCATCCATTTAAAATGCACAGTTTATTGATTTTCAGTATATCCACAGAATTGTGCAGCCATCACCACAATCTAAATTTAGAACATCTTCATCACCCCAAAATGAAACCTCATACCATTGTCAGCCACTTCACACTCTTCCTCCTTCCTACCTAGACTTTAACCTTAAGCAACTACTAATCTACTTTCTATCTCTATAGATTTGCCTATTCTGGACATTTTATAGAAATAAAGTTATAAAATATGTGGTCTTTTGTGACTGGCTTCTTCCACTTAGCATGATATACATGTTGTAGCAACTGTTAGTACTTAATTCTTTTTATGGCTGGATAATATTACATTGTATGAATACAGGACATTTTGTTGATCATTTTGATGGAAGTTTGGGTCGTGTCTACTTTCTGGCTATTATGAATAATGCTGCTTTGAACATTCATGCACAAAATTTAGCCTGGACATATGTTTATTTATCTTAAGCAATTCACCTAGGATTGGAATTGCTGGGTCATTGGTTAACTCTGTTTAACATTTTGAGACTCTACCAAACTGTTTTTCTAAGTGGCTGCACCATTTTACATTCCTGCCAGCAAAACATGAGAGCCCCAGTTTCTCCACATCCTACCCAACAACTGTTTGTATTTTTTAGCATAGCCATACTAGTGGGTGTAAAGTGTTATGTCATTGTAGTTTTGATTTTCCTAATAATTAGTGATGTTGAGCATTTTTCCATGACCTTATTGGCCATTTTTATATCTTGTTTGGAGAAATGTCTATTCAAACCCTTTACCCATTTTTTTCAATTGAGTTATTTCTCTCATTATTGAGTAGTAAGTTTCATTATGTATTTTGGATACAAGTCCCTTATCAGAAATATGAATTGCAAATATTTTCTCACATTAGGCAGAGTTTTCTTTCACTTTCTTCATAATGTAATTTAAAGGATAAATATTTTTAATTTTGATAAAATTCAATTTTTATATTTTTTGTCACTTGTGCCTTTGATTTTGTATCAAAGAAATCTTTGCCTAATCCAATGTCTTGATGTGTTTTTACAGTTTTTTGCTAGGAGTTTTACACTTTTAGATTGTTTGTCAACAATTTTTAGTTTGTCAATGATGTGAGGTAGGATTCCAACTTTATTCTTTTGCATGTGAATATCCACTTGTCCCAGTATAATTTCTTTAAAATATTGTATTTTCTCAATTTAATTGGCTTGGTGCCATTGTTGAAAATCAGTTGAGCATAACTGCAAGGTCTTATTTCTCAGTTCTATCCCATTTATCATATGTCTGTTTTTATGTCAGTAACACAGTGTCTTGATTATGTAGGTTTGTAGTAAGTTTCAAAATCTGGAAGTGTCAGTCCTCCAACTTTGTTCTTTTCCAAGAAATTTTCAGTTACTCTAAGTCTTTTTCATTTCTATATGAATTTTAGGATCAACCTGTCAATTTCTGCTCAAAAAAGCCAGCTGTGATCTTGAAAAAGATTGTAAGAATTGTGTTGAATCTATAGATTTGTTTGAGTAGTACAGCCATCCTAGCAACAGTGAGTCTCTCATCTATGAACATGGATGTCTTTCCATTTACCTAGATCTTTAATTTCTTTCAACCATGTTTTCTAGTCTTTGTTTTACAAGTTTTGCACTTCTTTTGTTAAGCTTATTTAAACATATTTTATTCTTGTTGATACTGCTGTAAATGGAATTTTCTTAATTTTTTGACTGCTCATTTCAAGTGTATAGAAATGCAAGTGATATTTGTATATTGATTTTGTGTCTTGCTTCTTGCTAAACTTGCTTATTTCTGCTAATATTTTTAGAGGACTCCTTAAGATTTTCTATATACAAGATCATGTCCCCTGCAAATAATATGTATTACTTCTTCCTTTCTAATCTAGATGTCTCTTACTTCTTTTTCTTCCCTAGTTGTCCTGGCTAGAATCTCCAGTACAATGCTGAATAGAAGTAGTAAGAGTGGACATCCTTGGCTTGTTCATGACCTTAAATGGGAAACATTTAGTCTTTCACCATTAAGTATGATGTTTATACTGGGTTTTCATAGACATCCTTCATCAGGTTGAGGAAATTCCCTTCTATTCCTAGTTTATTGAGCGTTTTTATTATGACAATGTTGAATTTTGTAAAATGCTTTTTCTATGTCCCAAGTGCTTTTGTATCAATTACCTATTGCTATATAACAAACAGCCCAAAACTTAGTGACTTAAATTAACATCCCTTTTACTGACTCTTGGTTTGCACTTTAGCAGTTTGGGATGGACTTGGCTAGATTGTTCATCTCCTGGTCCTGTCTGGGACTGGAGCTGGAGAGTCTAAGATGGCCCCTCTCACATGTCTGGCAGTTGATGCTGGCTGTCATCTGGATCTCTTTTCATGTGGTCTGTCATCTTCAAGGTGACTAGACTATACTTCCTTCCATGGAAGTCTCAAAGCACTGATGCATGCAAGAAAGTGAGAGCAGAAGTTGCAAGTCCTCTTGAAGCCTTGCTTGGAAATCATACAGTGTTTGTTATCCCACATTCTACTGGCCAAAGCTAGTTGCAAGTACAGCTCAGAATAGTCCCAATTCATGCGGTAAGGTACTAGGTGCCACCTCCTCATGGAAGGAGTGGCATTTTAATTCACCACATCTTTCTTTTATTTTTTTTTTTTTTTTTGAGACAGAGTCTCGCTCTGTCGCCCAGGCTGGAGTGCAGTGGCTTGATCTCAGCTCACTGCAAGCTCTGCCTCCCGGGTTTATGCCATTCTCCTGCCTCAGCCTCCTGAGTAGCTGGGACTACAGGCGCCCGCCACCTCGCCCGGCTAGTTTTTTTTTTTTTTTTTTTTCTGTATTTTTTAGTAGAGATGGGGGTTTCACCGTGTTGGCCAGGATGGTCTCGATCTCCTGACCTCGTGATCCACCCGTCTCGGCCTCCCAAAGTGCTGGGATTACAGGCTTGAGCCACCGCGCCCGGCCAATTCACCACATCTTTCAAAGATATGATCCACTGGTCCTTTGTTCCCTCCTCCTGAGACTGAATTGTATCTTTCCATAGTCATCCTTTCTCACTCTTCTTTCCTTGAATTTCCATGTGCAGCATTTTCTTAGATAGATAAGAACTAATAGAGATCATCTGCTCTGTGACCTCCTACCCAAGAGAGAGAAAGATGCTAAATAAAGTTCTCTCTTAAAAGATCAGTGGAAACAAGCAAGTGATAAAGTACAATTTGCTGTTTGGTACCAGCTCCCATAAACCCAGCTGAGAAATATAATCTGGAAAGTTGTAAATATAATTCTGTTTCTTCTGTATTTTTTTGTTGTTGTTGTTGGGAGCATGGTGCTTCTCCTAACCAAAAACACTTGTTAGTTGTTCAGAAGCAGCTGATCCATAACTCATGAAGACAATGATAGCAATTTCCATATTTTTTATTATAATTAAAGTTCCAGAAACAAGTTTGAGTTCTTACAGTGTACAGCAATATGCAAGACTATGTTTTGCAAAATGTACTCATGGAAAGTAAAGAATACTAACACATCAGATCTGTCCAATTGTCTAGAACCTTAAAGCTAACCTGAGTTTTAGCACTTTATTATGAAAAAGGGAGCAAATTATTAGAAAACATTGACATAATTGGCTTACTAAAAACAAAACAAAACTTTCCAGAAAGAGCATGTATGCAGTTGCAATCTCTTCTAATCAAAGAGAGGCACTCAGGCCTGCAAATTACAAAAAGATTCCATTTTAATTAGTATAAAGATGGATCCGGCATGTTTTAAAGATGTTATCACCAGAATGGAAACAAAGCATCCTCTGACACTCAGTTAACCAGAGAAATCAATTAATCTTCATAACCTTAATAATCCAATCATGCAAGTGAGTTAAGATTTGTTCCTAATTAAAGTAAAGCCAACCTTACTGCTATTGCTAATTATAGCGACCATATAATGAATATTATCATGTGCTTTAGTGCATCATATAAATTAGACGATTTTATCCTCTCAATAACTCTGTAGATTAGTTAACTTGCGCTGTCATAACAAACTATCACAGATTGGTGGGCTTAAAAAAATTATTTCTTACAGTTCTGGAGACCAAGGTGTAGGCAGGGTTTGTTCCTTCCAGGGCCATGAGGAAAGGATCGATTCCAGGCCTCTCTCCCTGGTTTGTCTTCTCCCTGATTCTTCACATCATTTTCCCTCTGTACATGTCTGTGTCCAAATTTTCTCTTATTAAAAGGACACCAGTCATATTGGATTAGGGCCCACCATCATGACCTCATTCTAACATAATTACCTCTTTAAAGGCTTTATCTCCAAATACAGTAATATTTTAAAGTGCTTGGAGTTAGGACTTCAACATGTGAATGGGGGGCACAATTCAGCCCCTGGACATAATCCCCTTTTACACCTGAAGAAATAGGCCCAGAAGGATTGCTACTTGTCCAGAGTCTCCAGTTACTGGTGGCAGAGTCAAGACAAACTCAGATCTGCTGGAATCCAAATCCCTGCAGTTAACCATAACACTACATACATGCCCTTAATAACAGTCAGACGGATCTTTTCCCATCAATATCCCCACGCAGTTTCAGGTTCCCGAACGCCACACACCCAGGAGCTCCGTAGCCAGGGGCTCTGTGACTACTCCTCCCACACTAGTCTCCAGCGATCCCACTTCTCTGCTCCCCGAGGTCTAGCTGAATGTTCTAGCAAAGGCTTTCTTTCCATGAGGGTCTCTGAATGCCCCCCACCCCCGATCATTCCCAGTCCCACCAGCCCTGCTTCCAGGGCTATCATCACCACCTTCCAGGGACTCATAAGGGGGAGATCACCGGCTGCCTTTACCTCGTATTTACATTATACTTCACAAAGCCTCTCTGGACCTTCCAAGGTGTTGCCCAACTAGCCATAAATGAAAGTAAGATATTGGATTCAAGAGAAGATTTAAGAGTCCTCCAAAGTAATGTGTGCACTTACCACACACCCTCTCTCTCTCATGACACTTACATCAAGTGGCTTTCCCAGCTGCCCACACACGCCCTCCCTTATGCCCTAGAAGCCCCAGACAGACTTTTATCAAACACGTGCAATGCCTTATTGTGAACATTTCTCTTTATATCTGCCTCTTCACCAGACTGTGAGGTAGCAACATTGTCATATTTGTCTCTGAAACCCCAGTACTTAGCATTTTGCCAGGTACTCCCTGGTGAGTATTCAATAAGCACTCAATGAATGAACAAATGAGTTCTCTACCCTACCCTACCCCTCAAAATACTTTCCCCACCCAGCCAAATGATGCATAGAATTATAATATTAGACGTTATGATATGGCATGTTCTTCTGGTTGCGGTATGCCTTATTCAAGGACAATGCCTCTGAGGGGAGTAGTGCGGGAAGGCTCCTCTGTTGTCGAATCCTCGGTGTGAGTGACTTCCTTGTGGCGGGGAGGCGGGTGGGGTTCTTAGAGATGATCACTTGAGGTGCCTCATAAGGGCCAAAGAAAGGGGAATACACAGAAAGACAGATCAAACGACTCAAGGAGCTTTTCCTCTGGAACAGCATTTCCGAGGAACAGCTCTGGTTGCTATAGCAACAGCTGCAATTTGTGGTACCTCCTTCCAGCTTCCTACCTGCTGGTGAGAAGGAACTGAAAGCCACAACCTCTTAACCCAGCAGGGCATTCTCCTTGCATCCCTTGAAAGCAGGAGCTGGGGTGAGACCCAGGGAGACAGCAGCCTGGGCTGCACCAACAAGAGTGGTGAAGGAAAGAAGCCGAGAGGGGTGGGGGATAGGGAGGCGCAGTGCTGCCAGGAGGTGAAGGCTAAAGTGGGGGCCGAACAACACAGCAATAAAGGAGTAAGCTGTCACCGTCGGCAAATAATTGCAGCTGGGGCAACAGTTCTCAGAGCTGATTACCTAGAGATCCTCTGGCTTAATTGATTTTATATAACTTCCTGGCTGCAAAATTGGCAGCCTCAAACAATAGAGACAATTTTCAAAGGACAGCTGCTTGCTCAAATGGACACTCCACGCAGAATTGTTTACTGGAGCTCCTAATGACTTATTCTTCTCAACTAAGCCAGAAAATATTTTTCTAAAGAAGAAACAGGAAGAATGCCAGATCTCTGAATAGGAGATTGTGCATGAGGGTGTTGCTACGGTGTGTAATTATTAGTCTGCCTAATCAAATCAGCAGGCTTATTGTAAGATGTGCCCATTTCTGCAGCAGAAATACGACTGGAAATGCTAACAGACAGTATCATCTTTCTAGGTTCTATTTTCTATATAGACAAAGTCTTCAGCCTAAATCAACAGGAATTTTTTGTAAGATATGAAGAAAGGGGAGAATTAAAGGCAATCAAATTACATTTGATACATTTATTTATTAATCACTTTTATTGATGAAGACATAAATAAATTGTGGGTTCACAAAAAATATTTGGGCTTATCAAGATTTTTTTTTTAAAGAGAATTATTTTTTCTATCAACACCAAAGGGAAAGCTTATCCAAACAATTTCTAGAGTCGATCATGGTTCATTGAGGAACCAAACAGCAGAAACATGTAATTTCACAGCAACTCCCACCAAGTACAGCCTCTCATGACCAGCAACAAGCCAAATAATGTACTAAGCAACCCTGCTGCTGGCATTTAGCCTTTGTCTTCCTCACATTTGGTGCTCCAAGTATGATGCATTTAATAAACATGTTTATAAGCCAGTAATTTATTTCTGGCACTATTTTTGCTTCTTTTCATACCAAAATTCATTAATGGGGAGGGAACATGTTAATTGTCTTTTGTTAAGTGACCTTTCTTACTATGTTGTTAGGAGATTTTACAAAGCCTGCAGTTGGGCATGACCTTAGAAATCAAGCCTAGTATAAGCTGTAGGTTGAGATCTTTGCACCACAGTAATCAGAAGTGAGGCATCAAGCCAAAGTGGGGTGGGAAGGACATCCATCTCAAAACATTCCCTCAGGCTTCCCAGAAAGTCAAAACAATGTCAGGAAATTACTCTGATGGATCTCATGACCTCTAGATGATAATGTGTAGGGTCTCATATTACTGCTACTAAGATGTAAAAATCAAATAAAGTGCATTTGATTTTGGTTTATGAAAATTTTATGTAAAAAACAGGCAGATGGAGATGCCAGACATTTACAGAACAACCAAAGACTGTTTGATGTTTCTTCTAAAAAAGAGATTCATTTTACAAAATTTAAATAGATCTTCTTTGCAAAACAATGCTCATCCATCCACCCATGCAGCCACGATTGACTCCCTGAGGGACAAAATGCACCAGAGTTTACTTTTCGGAGGACAAGAGGTCAGCTGGTCAAGAGGAAGACAGGTAAATGAGTTCAGTGGCAGAGCATTGTATCAAACACCTTGACCAAGAATAAGCAGCAGCCTAGGGGATGGATAGCCCATTTTCCGCGATGTGATTATTACACAGTACATGCCTGTACCAAAACATCTCATGTACCCATAAATATATACACCTAGTATGTAGCCACAAAAATTTAAAACAAAACAAACAAACAAAAAGCAGCAGCCTGACTCTACTCCTAGCTCTGCCACCAATTCTGTCACGTAACCTAAGTCTCTGAGTCTCTGTATCAGGTGGCGATTGCATGTAATGAACCAACCCAAAACATAATGGCTTAAAATAATAACTACTTACTATTTCTCACAAATATGTGGCTAGGTGGGTCTGCTGATCTGGGTCAGGCTCAACCGATCTCAGTGGGCCTTGGCCATCCGTCTGTGGTCAACTGATGTGCTGCAAGGGGGCCAATGGCTCCCGCTGTGACAACGTGACTTCTACTTCATGCAGTTTATCTCAACCCCAAGTCGGCTAGTCCTGGATTGTTCTCATAATAGCAGTGAAGAAGCAGCGGGGGTCAGGGGAGGAGGAGGAGAAAGAAAAGAGATGAGAGAGGACAGGAGGGGAGAAGAGGAAGAGTGAGGAAAAGCAGGGAATAAGAGAGAGAAAGATAAGGAGACAGGGAGAAAAAAATGAGAATGAGAAGAGAGAGAAACAGAGAGAAAGTGTGAGTTCTTGAGACGTGGGCTCAGAACTGAACTTCTGACACATCTACCAAATTCTTCGAGTCTGCCCTTTTCACAGGGTTATCATGCTTACTAAATGAGATGGTTTCTGTGCAGGATTTCGTAAATCATGAAGTGTCATAAAGCAGATCTCATATAATAAGACATCACTGACACATCTGTTTTGGAACTGTCCTCCACACAATACCCGATTTAATCTGCTAACTAGAGATGAAGCCAGTAATGACACGTGGGGCAGAGAAGGTCATGTGAGATATTTTATTTATTTATATCCTTTGCCTTGTTCCACAAGGCTTTGAGATAGCTTGACACAAGAATACAAACACAAAAATAACAGTATACTATAAACAAGAACCAGGACAAATATAATTGGTAGTAGGCAATCAAGAGCTAGGCCTAGGAGGGGTACAGGACTATCCCAAATATGCAAATGCTGCCATAAGGGCAATATCATGACTATACTGGAGTCTTATATTTGCCTCCGTATTTCCTAGAAATAAAATAGGCCGGGCGCGGGGACTCACGCCTATAATCCCAGCCCTTTGGGAGGCTGAGGCGAGTGGACCACAAGGTCAGGAGATAGAGACCATTCTGGCTAACACAGTGAAAATCTGTCTGTACTAAAAATACAAAAAATTAGCCAGGCATGGTGGCACGCACTTGTAGTCCCAGCTACTCGGGAGGCTGAGGCAGGAGAATTGCTCGAACCCAGGAGGTGGAGTTTGCAGTGAGCCAAGATCGTGCCACTGCACTCCAGCCTGGGTGATACAGCGAGACTCCTTCTCAAAATAAATACATAAAGAGCTGTTTCCCAAAGGTGGTGCATAAATTGATCTGGGGTGGTAAAAAGCTGGCCAACACACACCTACCTTCCCACCCTCAGCATAATAGCTGCTAAGAAGCTCTTCAGCAGGTGCCAGTCCTATGTCCTTCCTGTCCATGGTGTCACCTCACCTCCTGAGTGCTGGTTATTTCTGGGTATTGCAGTGGGCAGCACAAGAATCAGTCTGACCTCTGCTGCAAGGTCAGGAGAGCTCAGCCCCAGGTCAACAGCAGGGACTGTGTTCAGACCACGGTAAGAATCACTGATGCTCATGGAAGAAGAAGGAAAAATAGTATGGATTTCTCCATTCAGGTCAGGAACGTGGCGTTTCCTTTTTAAATAAATTTAAGTTTTAAAAGTAAGTCCATAGAGTTATCAATATTAATTAGATAAAAGCATAGATAGTATATAGGTGAAGCAAACCTGTGACCGTATTATGTAAATGCCCAGAGTTTGGGACATCCATTCATGAGGAGCACTGGTTCCCAGTGAACTTCCAAATGTGAGTTAGTAACAAATACTTCTCCAAATGGAGTCAGTACACCACACGAGCCATGTGACACTGGTATGCATGAAAAACATTAGAAGTTATCCCTATATTTATATGCAACAGTATGAAAGAAGGTAAACTGCAATACTGCTTACATATTCCAGTTGACACAGAGGCACCCCACCTGCTCAACTTGTAAGATGGTTACCTGCCCAGGTTGCCCCTTGCAGTTCTCTGGGTATCTTGAGGGAAAAGTGGAAGTTCCCTATGCAGAAGGTTGGCACATTTTTGTTCACTGTCACCAAACGGGCACATGTTAGATTTCAGAAGGGTCTAGTTAAGTGGATATATGGAATATAACATCCAGTTTTAATGAAATGAGCTCTCATGAATGTAGAGGATTAAAGGTAATATCAGTAATACAAGCTCAAGCAAACAGAAAGCTTGTCTGACAGAGCCGTACTTCTCCAATTCTTAGAACAGACAAGCTTTTTATCAGTGGCATAGTGAGGAAAACAGTGATCTGATCATATCTGACAGAAAGTCAACCTCAAATCTGAAATTAACAAAAAGCTATTTAAAATAAGGATTTACCTCCACTCTTATTAATTTTGGTTCTTGCTTTGAGTGTGTATTTTGCCTGTGATATTAGCTAATGAGAGCATGAAGCCATCAGGATTAGCAAGAGATTTTAAAAATGAAGCAGCCAGAACCTTCATCATCATAATAGAGTGATATTGTTCTATTAATAAATAAAATAAGAAAAATCATTTATTTCTTTTTTTTTTTTTTTTTTTTGAGATGGAGTCTCGCTCTGTCACACAGGCTGGAGTGCAGTGGCACGATCTCGGCTCACTGCAAACTCCACCTCCCGGGTACACACCATTCTCCTGCCTCAGCCTCCCGAGTAGCTGGGACTACAGGCGCCTGCTGCCACGCCTAGCTAAAGTTTTTGTATTTTTTTAATAGAGACAGGGTTTCACCATGGTCTTGATCTCCTGACCTCGTGATCCGCCCGCCTTTGCCTCCCAAAGTGCTGCGATTACAGGCATGAGCCACCGCGCGCCCAGCCCATTTATTTCATTTTTATCTCATTCATTTAAATTGCTACTTTGTGTATCTTTATAATATAAATAATATACTAATATAATAGCACTGTGTATCATTTATTAATGAATCCATATAGATTGAGAGAGCATATTGACACTTTCCTTTCACTAATGAGGTAGGTAATTTATGCTTTCCAATAATTGAACGCTAAGCATGTGGGAGTCATTTATATCCTACTGCTCAAGGTCATCACCAAGGTCTGATTGCAAAAATTCAAAAAATTGCAACCTCAAGCATGAATGGGTTAAAACAGTTGGGATACTGTTGCTTTAAATAACTAAAAAAAAATAGCTGGTTGAATGGAATTATTAAATTTAGGACCTCGACATTTGGGGAACACCCACCACAATAATATTTTAATTGCAAAATCATTTATCTAAAACTAGTCGTTCTGGTAGTGGGCTCATCACAGGATGAACCACCCACAGAGGCCACTTCCAGGCTGTGACAATAATATTGGTGTACAGAAGGAGACTCATTTGCCTATTTTCCATAGCCAGGAGAAATTAACCAAAGTCAGTTTCAAATTATTAATGTTTAATATGTAAAATGGGGGCCCAGAACACAGTCCTGGTTTATGCCACCAGACAATGTTAGCTGCATCATCAAAAGATGTGCCAGCCAATTCCAACTCTCACCGTGTTGTAAAAAGCTGATTTCTCTAAATACCAAAAACTATGAATCCATAAGGAGGTCATTCATGCTGGCCCAAAGATGGTTACTGTCATATAGTCAAACGTCACGGAAAGGTCAGTCAAAGGTCAAGCTAGTTGGAGGGCACACAGGGGTCATGGAGAAGCCAGGACTGAAGCTCACTTGCTCCTCGTATAAAATGCCAGCCTTGGAAATGCAGACCTGCAGGCTTGAGAGAAGAAAGGCGAAACATTGAAATGCAATGCCTATAGCCCATGACATGGTTGTCGTATTTTAAAATGAAGTCCAATGTTCTTTGAGTCTAACCAGGTGGGACTATGTCTATGAAGCACACTGAAGTTATGAGCTTGTTGATTGGTGCTTACCAGTATGAAAAAATGTCAGACTAGGCCCAGTGGCTACAGATACTCATCGGCAATTTCATTTCCTTTAAGCAATGAGGAAATGTTCTCAGCTGAAAACTGCAAGAGAGGCTATTAAGCTTGAAACACTTTTCATAGGACTTTAAAAGATGGGCCTCTTAGCGAAGCTAAGAGAAACTAAAGGAAAGTCAGTGAAAGATAGTCTGTAGCATTTAAGACTTGGAAAGGGAAAGTGAGAAATGATGAAATGAAGGCGCTGTCAATGGCAAAGGCACACACAGATGATGGCCCACACCTAACAGAGAAAAAGTCAGAAAGTAGGAAGTAACAAATAAAGGCTTTTGGTATTTCCTTATTCTTCAGACCAAAATAATCGTAAATACAGAATCATAAATGAGAAGTGTCTTTTAAGAATAACTCTTTTTTGGGGGTGGAGGGAGGATAGGGTCTCTCTCTGTCACCCAGGCTAGTGTGCAGTGGCATGATCATGGCTCACTGCAGCCTCCATCTCTCAGGCTCAATTGATCCTCCTACCTCAGCCTCCTGAGTAGCTAGAACTACAGTTGCACGCCACATGCCCAGTTACTTTTTGTTTTTTTTGTAGAGACAGGTGTTTGCCATGTTGCCCAGGCTGGCCTTGAACCCCTGGGCTCAAGTGACCTCGGCCTCCCAAAGTGCTGGGATCACAGGGGTGAGCCACCACACCCAGTCAAAAATAACTCTTAAGAATTACATCTCGGGCCGGGCGCAGTGGCTTCAAGCCTGTAATCCCAGCACTTTGGGGCCAACGGGCGGTATCACGAGTCAGAGATCGAGACATCCTGGCTAACACGGTGAAACCCTGTCTCTACAAAAAAATACAAAAAAACTAGCCGGGCGACGGTGGCGGCGCCTTAGTCCCAGCTACCCGGAGGCTGAGCAGGAGAATGCTAAACCCGGAGAGGCGGAGCTTGCAGTGAGCTGAGATCCGGTCCACCTGCACTCAGCACTGGGGGACAGAGTGAACTCCGTCCAAAAAAAAAAAAAAAAAAAAAAAAAAAAAAAAAAATTACATCTCTTTGCTCTAATTCTGTGTGTGTTGGGCACTCCCCTGAGGAGGCTTTGGGCTCCTAAGCAGACACGTATACCAAGAGGGGAATTCCATTCTCCAGCAGCTGGTGCTGAATACGGGCCAGGTATGGCTCATTATGACAAAAAAAAACCCAAAAAACTAGAATAAACCAGCCACCTGTATGTGTAATTATTGTGACTGATTCTCCCAAGTCTGATTTTTCTCCATAAGTACAAATACAATGAGCTTCTTACCCAGCAAACTGAGGCTCCAAGTCATCAAAAGATCATATCCCTCAAAAAATCTGTCTGCTCCACCCATTTCCTCATTAATTTGTTCATTCAGCCACTTAGCACACATTTGCTGAGTGCCCACTATGTGTCAGGCACTGTTCTAGGTGCTAGAGAGAACAAAATAGATAAAAGTCCAGAGATAGACAAAAACACCATTAGTAAGTGAATTGCAGAGTTAAACAACCATAAGTATTAGAAATACCAGGGAGATGCAGAATATAAAAGAGGAAAAGAGAATGCCAGTTGGGGAGGGGAAGTCATTTCATTTTTTAATTTTTTGAGACAGAGTCTCACTCACTCTGTCACCCAGGCTGGAGTACAGTGGTGCCATCTTGGCTCATTGCAACCTCCGCCTCCTGGGCTCAAGTGATTCTCCTGCCCCAGTCTCTCAAGTAGCTGGAACTACAAGGGTGTGCCATCACACCCAGCTAATTTTTGTACTTTTAGGAGATAGAAGCTTTCACCATTTTGACCAGGCTGTTCTTGAACTCCTGACCTCAAGTGATCTGCCCATCTGGCCTCCCAAAATGCTGAGATTACAGGTATAAGCCACCGTGCCCGACTGGGAAGTCATTTTAAATAAAGTGGCCAGGAAAGACCTCACTGAGAAAGATACAAATTTTAGAAAAAAGTGAAAATTTGGGGGAGTATTTCAGAAAAAAAGAGCAGCAAGTGCAAAGGCCCTGAGGTAGGAACATACCTGACATGTTTGAGGAGGAACTCAAAAGAGGTGAGCAAAGCAGAGATTTATACATAAGGCATTGAAAGTAATGAGGCCATGAGGGAGTGGGTTGGGAGGAAGGCAGATCATGTAGGGCCTTAGGGGCCTTCACTATCACCTTGACTTTTACTTAGGATGAGATGCAAATCCTTTAGAGGGATTAAAACAGAGGAGTGAAGGGATCCAATTCAACATTTCACATTTAACCATGGGGAGTCTGGGGCCGTAGCACCATGTAGAAGGAGATTACACAAATCTGGTATGTATCGGAAAAACTTGATGGTGACTTAGACCAGAATGAGCATAGTAGATATGATGAGATGTGGTCAGACTCTGGATATATTTTTAAAGTACTATCAGTCAGGTGTGCTGACACAAGAAGAGATAAGCACAACCCCAAAGAGTTCAGCCTAAGCAACTGAAAGGAAGGAGGTGCCCTGAGCTGATAGGGAGAGCCAGGCTGGGAGTTGGGTAAGATCAGGAGTTTGGTTCTGGATACATCAAGTTTGAGATGTCTGTTGGACATCCAAGTGGAGCTGCCAGGTGGGCGGGTGCTATATGAGTCTGCATTTCAGGAGAGAAGTCCAGGCCAGAGATATAAATTGAAGAGTGTCCACACTTAGATATTAAAGCCACAAGATGGATGAGCTCACTAGTCAGTGTAGATGGAAAAGGAAAGAGGTCCGAAGACTGAGCCCCAGGGCCCCCCATCACTTGAGGTGTCAAACTAAGGAGAAGACAACAAAGGAGACTGGCTGATGAAGTGAGAGCAAAATCAGGGGCTTCCCAGAGGAGAGGAAGCTGTGGCAAAGCCAGAGGGGGCTTCTCAGAGGCCACTGCATTTGGCAATGTGGAGGTCACAGGGCTCTCAGCAAGAGCAACTTAGCAAAGCCTGAGCAGAGTGAGCTTGAGAGAGCAGTGGAGACGAGGAGTAGGAGATCTGGAATATGGAGAACACCCTCTCTGAGTTTTGCTGTAAAAGGGAGAAGAGAGTGGGGAGGAAGGTCAGGAGAAGCTGCCAGAAAGGGGTTGGGAGTATTGTTAATTTAAGTTGGTTTTGTTTTTTAAGGTGGGAGAAACAACCACCCATGTGTATGTCAACAGAAACGACCCAGTGGAGAGTAAAATTGATGATTCAGGATTCAGAGAATTGCTGCAATGATGTCCTAAACAAGATGAAAGGAAGTGGGATTCTAATAATATTAACAACAATGAAAATAATAATGCTATAATTTAGTGAATGCTTACTATGCACCAAGCACTGTTCTAACCACTTTACCAACATTATATCATTTAATCAGTGCCCTATGAAATAGGAATAATTATTTCCCCTGCTTTAGAGGTGAAGAAACAAAGCCTCAAGTGCCTGCTCAAGATCACGCACTATGAGGTAGAACCCAGCTTTCAGGATTCAGAGTCCAAGCCCCAACTCTGGGGGCCACACTGCCTCCTTTTGTTTTAAGACCACATAAAGGAACTGCTTCGTTTGCAGGGAGGTGGGTTCCAGCAGGAACCTAGCAAGCTGCCCTCCTCTGATTTCCCAGGAGGAGTGGAGGTGGTGTCACGGGGGAGACTTGAGGTAAGGGGTCAGGGGGCAGGTAGGTTTGACACAAGGAAAGATGGGAAGGTGGTGGGGTGTTTGATGAATGGCAAGAAGACCCCAAGAGGATCCAAAGAGAGGAGGGTCCCACTGAGGAGCAACTGGAGCTGAATCGGAAGGGGAGGCTGGCTGGGCCAGGGACACAGGTGGCAGCCGTCAATGCCAGGGACTACAGGCGCCCGCCACTACGCCTGGCTAATTTTTTTGTATTTTTAGTAGAGACGGGGTTTCGCTGTGTTAGCCAGGATGGTCTCAATCTCTTGACCTCATGATCCGCCCGTCTTGGCCTCCCAAAGTGCTAGGATTACAGGCGTGAGTCACCGTGCCTGGCCGAGAGAAGAGTTTTAAATGTGAATAGAAAAATCTGGATGGGTATGTACTGGGCTATTGTGATGATGAGCTCTGAGGAGTGGGACTGGAGGAGGCCAGGAAGTGGTGGACTTTCATTTTTATACACTTTTATACACATGCATAGTGTTTGGA
Source organism: Rhinopithecus bieti (assembly GCF_001698545.2). Taxonomy (NCBI): domain Eukaryota; kingdom Metazoa; phylum Chordata; class Mammalia; order Primates; family Cercopithecidae; genus Rhinopithecus; species Rhinopithecus bieti. The sequence continues at coordinate 303,358 of NW_016811727.1, forward strand.
ATTTTTACAAGTTTGTAGCATCATAAAAAAAAATCATCAGTCCTTCATCAGTGGGTAATTGAATAGCTCTCTATTAACCGATGTATGAATATCCTGTTTCCTATTTCCTATAGCTGTTTCCTGTTTCCTGTTTCCTACAAACGCTTGCTGCATTTGGAGCAGGAACGACAGCCCAGTCAGAGTGAAGAGACCATGTCTGTTTCCACCTCCACCTAACTACCTGTGTGGACTTCAGCAAGTCACTTCATCTATGAACCTCTGTCACAAGGATAGAACTGAATTTCCTCTGAAGTTCTTCCAAAACTCAAAATTCTTAAAGAGGAAATAAACTTTATGTAAATATCCACTGAAAAACTTTTATGTAAATGTCTACTGAAAACCTTGATTCAGCTGCAGCTACCTAAATATTATGTTTCATTAATGAATCACACATTTCAAAATGGAAAGAAAAAAATTCACTGAGAGTATTTTTTAAATCTATTGGATGTTTAAATCCAGTGCTGATTTTCCAGTAAATATCCACACTCATTCACCCACAAGACTGAACTTTTCTCAGGTATCTGATACTATGTATGGTTTGCCCAAAGTGACCAACAGCTGCAAAGTGTTCTTTCCCATAACTTTCCACTCTGTGTGTATTTATCACTTTCTTCCCTCTTCTGAAAATAAAATGTGGAGTTGCAAAAGTTTCTTATGGGGATATTTAACCAGCCATTAAGTCAAATAAACTTTATGACAAAATAAATGTTAGAAAGTAGGACAAAATGATTTTTTTAGAACCTAACTGAACATTTAAATATTAGAGTGGATGATGTATCAACACTGTGGGATCTCATGCAAACCCTAGAAATCTGGAAATTGATTATATTTCAGTAATATTTTAATAATAAATAAATTTGACTTTGGACTGGCTTAACAAATTGTGTCTGTCAGTCAGAGGAGGCATGACTAATGAATAAGACTGCTTAAATGCTCGTTTTAAAATGACCACTATGTGAAGAAATGTGGCCTGGATCACAGATACATTAAATGGTCAACAGCAAAATTAACATGGGGTTTCCATGAACCTCCATAAAGACGGGCATGTATACTTCATCGAAGAAGGTCTGTAGACATTGGGACAATTGGGCTGGAATTGGAACTGCATAGCCAGGACCACCCTCATTTGAGGAAAACCCTATTTTGATGGCCCACTGGAAAACTAGAGTGGACAGTTCTGCTTCATGATCCCTGCCAGTTCTGGACTTTGCAGTGAGAGAAGACAGAATTTAAATCCATCTCTTCCTCTTCCTAGGACAAGCCACATAACCTTTCTGAACCTCAGTATTTCATTTGCAACATGGTAATGTGAAATGATAAATTGATAATACATAACACCATAGGAATATGACCACACACAGTGAAAAAAATCCAGGTAAAATAACATATTACTGATGCCTTGGACAGAGCAAGCATTCAATAAATATCAGTCGCCTTCCTTCCAAGCGAAGACTATTTCCAAAGCCACTGGATACCAGGGTGAAGGAACCATCTGACACTTCTAATCTGATGATACTGCTGAAGCAAATTTGACTATCATGTGTTCCTAAGTAGGTTGCTTAAGCTCTCTAAATCTACTTTCTTATTGGTAAAATTGGAATAATGTCTCCTTGTCAGTCTACTTCATGGGATCTCCTATAGACTGAGGTTTTCTGCTTTCTATTTTATTAGTAATTAAGTATTTATACAAGCATAAGCAGTAACATCATCATTACTGTGCCCTTCCGATGAAACGGCAGCTACTGCTTAAAACTCTTAAGAATCTTATAGAATGCATAACTCTTCTAGATTTTGCCATTGGAAAACTGGGTCCAGAGAGGTGAACTGATCTATTCATGACTGCACAGCTTTTGAGGGGCAGAACTAATATTAGAACTTAGCCTCCTGAATCTCAGAACAGTGCAGGCACCACTGGATGGTAAGTCACCCCATAATAAGCCCTTACCCTCCAAACTCCATCTCAGAGTAATAGTAATAATCCAACCTGCAACATACAGCTACATACAGATGCTCAGATGGCTGGAAAATGTAGTATTTTCCCTGTGGCCATGTGTGCCCCATACTATCCCCGTAGTAAGCTTAGCATAATGTCTAATATATGGAGGCATTTAAAACTACTTATTGAATGAATGAGAAAGTGATTGAATGAGTGACATGAATCACCAGATAAAGGACAAAGAAGCCCACTAAATGTATTGTCGCATACCTATTAGTTCACATGAGCATATATATAAACACTTTAGTTACCAATAATCAGAAATATATAAATAAACTTTATTATTAGAAACTCATTCTAATTTCACTAGAAAAAGGAAGGAAGAGAAGAAACGATAGTTTCAAAGTGACTTACCATATTTGTAAGGAAGGAAAAGAAATTTTTGTGTCTCATTTTCTATGAGGATTGCTCATACATCACACAACTAGTTAAGAAAAGGTGTTAGTTTATTTACTTGTTTTTGCCAAAGCAGAGAGAATATAGAAGAGAAGTCTGCTGTCTGCTGGGAGTATTCATTCCCAGGGACAGAAGTGAGAGGAAAGCTCAGGTACTTTTTAACACATTTGACATTCCAGTAAAGTTTACAATGAAAAAGGAAGCAATTCTTCCATAAAATGTATTTCACAAAGAGAAAAGTACTTACACTTTTTTCAGAGGGGGAAACAACAGTTGTCACATTCGGCATTAAATGAAATACACATGAGCAGAGAGGAAAAGGAAGGGAGAATTGGGAGCAGTGTGCAAAAGAGTGCGCTAAGGCCACAGGGGCCCTTATGCCTCTGAGCCTCAGGAAGGAATCTGCTGGAGCCCAGCTGCCGCCAATCCAAGGCAGGGAACTGAGTCAATGGGATGGAACACCACGCTCGCTCCCCCACCCCTGCCCCCGCAGCATTTCAACATTGAACTTCTGCAGATAATGGCTAATGACAGAACTTTAGGCTGGTGGGCAGGGAAGATATTCAGGGACATGAGGGTCTCCTGGTGCCCCTTGGAGCAGCCTAATAGCCTCTAGTCATTGGGCACACAGCCTGCATTCAAATGAGCACCACAGGGAGAAACAAATGTAGACAGAATTCAAATTAGGAACATGGCCAAATAGCTTTTAGGTGCAACAGACTCTTTGAGAAACTTCCAGAGAGAAATAGCCTGTGCTGTTACCTCCTTCTGGGAGGAGCCACTCTTCCCAGCGCCACAGGGGCCAGGAAGCTCACGCTTGGAAACCCCACAGCCAAAACTAAACCTTCATGCTGACATTCCATCTCAATTTGACTGATTTATTTCATGTCCAGCCCAAGACTGACAACATGACACACTTGTTTTTGTTCCAGAAAGCAAATAAATGTAAAGCTTTGTACATGGGGAAAAAGGCCAAATGTGGCTATTATTCCTTATTAAAATTTCAAGTGTCAAGTTCTAAACCCCCAGGAATAGCTGAGAGACATTTACTGCCCAAGGGAGGAAGTGAAAAATAGACAGGGAAGGACAATACAATTGTGCTGTCCCCACCAGTGCTATTTCCAGGGACTTGCTGAGCAGAGCCTGGGCTGTAGAGTGAGTTCCGATCCCATGCTTCCAGCCATATCTGTCATCCTGTAGCCTCAGCTGCTGCCTTCAAGAAACACATCTCAGCCTCACACTGGGAGGCAGGAGGCGGGTGTCCTCTCAGCACAGCTGTGCCTCAGATTCAAGACCTTATGTGACATTCCAGACTCATCACCACCAAGAAAAACAAAGATGCATGATTTCATTTAATCCTCACTACCGTCCAATGGAAAGGCATTAATTTAATCCCCATTTTATGTATGAGGAAATTAAGGTTTAGAGAGATTAAGTAACTTGAAAAGGATTAAAATTATTAAATGAGGACCTGTATGCAATTGGGATGCCTCCTGTCTTGGGGAGAGAGAGAGAAGAAATGGCAAAATGCCTCCCTTTTATTTTTATTTTATTTATTAATTTATTTGAGATGGAGTTTCACTCTTGTTGCTCAGGCTGGAGTGCAATGGCACGATCTCGGCTCACTGCAACCTCCGCTTCCCAGGTTCAAGCGATTATCCTGCCTCAGCCTCCCAAGTAGCTGGAATTACAGACACCCACCACCATGGCCAGCTTATTTTTATTTATTTATTTATTTATTTATTTATTTATTTATTTATTTACTGTATTTTTNGTTTTTTGTTGTTGTTGTTGTTGTTGTTGGTGTTGATTTGAGATGGAGTTTCACTCTTGTTGCTCAGGCTGGAGTGCAATGGCACGATCTCGGCTCACTGCAACCTCCGCTTCCCAGGTTCAAGCGATTATCCTGCCTCAGCCTCCCAAGTAGCTGGAATTACAGACACCCACCACCATGGCCAGCTTTTTTTTTATTTATTTATTTATTTATTTATTTATTTATTTATTTACTGTATTTTTAGTAGAATAGGAGTTTCACTGTGTTGGCCAGGCTGGTCTCGAACTCCTGACCTCAGGCGATCCACCCTCTTCGGCCTCCCAAAATGCTGGGATTACAGGCATGAACCAATGTGTCTGGCCGCCTCCCTTTTAAAAAAGCTTACATATCCTACATTTTGTATTTGCTCATCAGTCGCATGAGAAGGTAGACATGTGGAGAATATATGAGATGAGAGCCGTGGAGACACAGTGGCACTAGGTCACATGTAGGTGTCCCCATTACCTGGCATAGAATCCCTGTGAGAAACTGGTGTCTTCCCCCATTTACCAAGGAAGAGACTGAGGCTTCACCAAATCAAGATGGGCCAAAGCCATCAAGTTAAGAAGTAGAGATGCTGGAAGAGAAAGCTCATTTCCCACCCAGTCTAGACCCCTTCCAGCCAACTTCAGCTGCCTCCCAAATTCTTTCTTCACTCCTGTGGTGTGCTCCAAACTGGACTGTGTATTTATTATTTTATATAATGCACACAACAGCTTGGATGGCATCATATTATTGTGCATTAAAAATTACCAGAGTTCCGTCAAAGCTGGGAGTCGAGCCGCTGTTCTTGTGCACTGCTGCCATCGCCACTTGACAATGCAGATCTTTGTGAACGCCTTGACAGGTAAGACCATTACCCTTGAGGTCGCACCCAGTGACACCATTGAGAATGTCAAGGCAAAGATTCAAGATGAAGAAGTCCTTCTCCCTGACAAGCAGATCTTTGCCAGAAACAACTGGAAGATGAGCACACCATCTGACTACGACATCTCCAAAATGTCTCATGTCCACTCGGCACTTGTTTCTGTACTTGAGGGGCGGCATCTAAGTTTTCCCTTTCTTTTGAGCTTTCAACAAATCTCACTGCACTTTTCTTTTAATAAAGTTGTTGTAGCTCTACCCTCCCCCAACAAAAATTGCAAGTGTTAGACCTTTGAGACTTTCAAATAAAATGCATGCAGCTTTACATTTCAATCCTTGTGTTGGTACCAAGATTTGGCCACTCTGAAAATAGACAGGGAACACATTATCCGTTCTTACAGTATTTCAGTTCTGGGTCTTGAAAGACCTAAGTCTGAAGGTAGAAAAAATCATATAAAATGGAGGATAATATTAAAGTTTTTTTTTTTAAATAGCAAAGCTTATTTCTCATTTGATCCACCAGCCCAGGTAACAAGCAATGCCTTAGGTCACCTTTCAACACAACTGCAACATAATGAAGCTTCTGCAGACAGTCTCTCGGGACCTTAACTTCACTCAATAAGTGTGTATTTGAATAAATGAATAAGCGATTGATCAATAACCCCAGTGTTACATTTATACTGAAATCTAGCATGTCACTTCTCTGTAAAAACACACACAGCAGAAAGGAAATGATTTTTCTTTCTTGGATGCCATGAACTTTGAAGGACTGTTTATTTCCAGCTTCTGATCTCTGCCTAGCTTTAGTCAGCTTCTCTAAGAAAATGAGTCAGTCTCCAGAGTGCCTGATCCCTCTCTTTAGCCAGTGAGCATGTGTAGGAGTCCAGCTCCTTTCACAGACACATTTTCCGGTGCTGCTCATAGGGAAGGCCCTACAATCTGAAGTCCTGCCTTAGCAGCAGCATCTATGACTAAAGTAAATAGAGTTGTCATGGGATGCCACTCTGCTGTTTTTCGTTCCTCCCTCCGTACTCTAAGGAATTGTACTCTGGCAACTCACTTGATCTTTGAAATTTTCATTACATTCATCTTAGAGCCTAGTCATTTGACTCCAGAAGGTTATATAAGCATAATGTTCTGCCTTGACTACTGTGGTTCCATTTTTCTCCCTAAGGAGGGAGAGTCTTCAACACAAAATACTTGCTTACTAATGATGCACCTTAGGAAACCAAACTCTCCTAACAGTCTCCTTCTTAGTGGATGGTTTATGTTATTCTGAGAAATATTTTAAATATTTCTTCGAAAACAGCCATGCTTCTATGACAAAGAGTTACTGTAAGATGGTAGGCCAAATATGCCAGAAGCCACAACTGTGAACAAAGCGATAATCAGAGAGTTAGCTAAGTATAGTTATATCATTTATAAGTTAGTTTAAAAACATACAGAGATTGTAGCTCTGGTCTTCAGGAAAGCTGTTCTGTGCAATAATATAATAATTGCACTTATTATATCAATATTGTCTTCTCCCTTTCCTAATCCCCCAAATATATCAGAACACTTCTATTAGAATAGCACATCAGTTCTAAGCCATCCATTGGTTTTTTTTTTAATTCAAAATCAAAGACATTAGCTAGATTTCCAGCTTTGTCATAAAGAATGTTGGGTCATCTCATTTGAGGGATAAAAGAAAGTGAAATGCAATGATAGGTAAAGAAAAAAAGAGAGAAGCAGTGTGGTTCTGGCCCCAGCCTGGCTCAGAGACTGGTGAGCCAACAGAGGGCTCCAACGTGGCTTCCTCCTACTGTCCTACAGGTCAGCAACGTTAGATATGCAACAGCCATTCTTTCCTCCAGCAGGCAGCACTGCTCTTGGAGAAGGAAAGAAACACAACGTCAGGGAGTCTAGGATCTTCTTGCCAACACCTTGTATCATACGAAGCCAGAATCTGACAGCAGGGTGCTGGAGGCACAGGTTCACACCCCCCACACCTCCTTCCACACACACCTGGCACAGGGTCACCAACACCCTCGTACACCGCCAGCACCGCTGTGCTCATAGCACATACCTCAGTCATGCCTCTGCCACTGCCCCGCTTGCAGTCCTGTGACTCCCACCACCTCACCCCGCTCCAGAAATCTGGGAGCCTCTGCTTTTAGCTTCCCCCAGGTCTGGTCAGGAACAACCCTGGGTTTCTGAGATAGTTGTATTTCAGAGCCTCTACCAGAGAAGCTGGATTCTCCCACCTACTCCAGAAGACAGTGCCAAGACTTCGAGGTAACTAGATCTGTGATCCAGAGCCTGCGCTGGTCAAGCAACTTAACTTTTGGCTACCACCACCAAGTACAGATGCAACAAGGACAGCAGAAAGTGCATGAGCTCCAGGAGACTAGCAGCTTTTGTGCCATCAGTTACCAGGTGTATAGTCCTGGGCAAGTAACTTGATCTCTTTGAACTCCAGGTTCCTCACCTTTACAATGGAGATAATAAGAGCTATTTTCGAGCAAATCAGTCTGTGTGCCTAGTATATGTGATACTACTATCAAACAGCATCCAACAACAACGATAGCAACTGTGGTTTGAGCTCCTAATATGAAATAATCATTATGTAAAGTATTTTGCATCCATTATTTCATTCTATTCTCTAAATAAAGTTATGAGGTAAATAGCATTGAATTGAATTACTATTTTACAGATGAGGAAATGAAGTTGGGAAATGTCATGCTTCTTCCCCCAAAGTCACATCATATAGCTAACACTCCGTATCATACAAAGCTGGAACCTGACAGCAGGGTGCTGGAGGTGCAGGTACACTAGTACCTACTAGCTAGTAAGTAGTGGAAGTGGACTTCCAGTGGTGTGTGCTGGTAAACCAGCTTACTGTGTGGAGGGAGGGGGAAAAATGCCTGATTTGTAGTAACTGTCAATTTCCATAGTGTAAATACTCCCACTATGGCTGATTTCTAATTACCAATGGTTTTACAATTGGCTTGTAAAATTCCTGTATATTTGACAAGCAGCTCCAGAGCCTGTACAGGCTGGCTGCAGCACACTACTGCTTCAAATGCAAGTCTGATGCCAAAGCCCTTTCTGCTGAATATTGCAGTCTACCGCCTTCCAGCAAACAAACACAGTGGCACATTATAGGTGTTTAGTGAGCATGTGCCAAGCTCTAAAGAGAGGGAGGTTTCTATTTTAAAGAGCACTCCCAAGCCATAGCCTCTCAGTGATATCTCTTCTCCTTCTGGATCACTACAGACCAGCCCACATGGTGCACAACTGATCACTACAAAGCTGTTCTGAAAACCTGCAGATGCAATATATGACTACAAAATCATATGATTTCATGTATTTTTATGGTTTTATCAAAATATGTTTAATCAGATACGGGTGAGACTGAAGGTATGATTCATCTGAGAGGAAATTTCTCTCCAGCTATGAACCTGTGAAACCAAACAAGTTATGTGCTTCTAAAATACAGTGGCCATGTATTCATTTTCAAGTTCATTTTCAAGCTGCTGGTAAAGACATACCCAAGACTGGGCAACTTACAAAAGAAAAAGGTTTAACTGGACTTACAATTCCACGTGGCTGGGGAAGCCTCACAATCATGGGGAAGGCAAGGAGGAGCAAGTCACATCTTACATGGATAGCAGCAGGCAATAAGAGAGGGCTTATGCAGAGAAACTCCCATTTTTTAAAACCATCAGATTTCGTGAGACCCATTCACTATCACAAGAACAGCACAGGAAAGACCTGCCCCCATGATTCAGTCATCTCCCACCAGGCCTCTCCCACGGCATGTGGGAATTATGGGAGCTACAAGACGAGATTTTGGTGGGGACACAAAGCCAAATCATATCATTCTGCCCCAGCCCCTCCCAAATCTCATTATCTTCACATTTCAAAACCAATTATGCCTTCCCAACAGCTCCCCAAAGTCTTAATTCATTTCAGCATTAACTCCAAAGCCCACAGTCCAAAGTCTCATCCAAGACACAACAAGTCTCTTCCACCTATGAGCCTGTAAAATCAAAAGTAAGTTAGTTACCTCCTAGACACAATGGGAGTACAGGCATTGAGTAAATACAGCCATTCCAAATTGGAAAAATTGGCCAAAACAAAGGGGCTACAGGCCCTATTCAAGTCCGAACTACAGCAGGGCAGTCAAATCTTAAAGCTCCAAAATACCTCCTTGACTCCATGTCTCATATCCAGGTCACACAGATGCAAGAGGTGGGTTCCCATGGTCTTGGGTGGCTCCACACTTATGGCTTTGTAGGGTACAGCCTCCCTTCTGGCTGCTTTCATGGGCTGCCGTTGAATGTCTGAGGCTTTTCCAGGCAAACTGTGCAAGCTGTCAGTGGATCTACTATTCTGGAGTCTGAAGGATGGTGACCCTCTTCTCACAGCTCCACTAGGCAGTGCCCCAGCAGGGATTCCATGTGGGGGCTCCAACCCCACATTTCCCTTCTGCAGTGCCCTAGCAGAGGTTATCCATGAGTGCCCTGCCCCTGCAGCAAACTTCTGCCTGGGCATCCAGGCATTTCCATACGTCTTCTGAAATCTAGGTGGAGGTTCCCAAACCCCAATTATTGACTTCTGTGCACTCGAAGGCTGAACACTATGTGGAAGCTGCCAAGGCTTGGGACTTGCGCCCTCTGGAGCCGCTGCCCAAGCTCTACGTTGGCCCCTTTCAGCCCAGGCTGGAATGGCTGGGATGTGGAGCACCAAGTCCCTAGGTTGCACACATTAGAAGGACCCCAGGCCCGGCCCATGAAACCATTTTCTCCTAAGCCTCGGGGCCTGTGATGGGAGGGGATGCCGAGAAGACCTCTGACATGCCCTGGAGACATTTTTCCCATTGTCTTGAGGATTAACATTCGGCTCCTGGTTACTTATGAACATCTCTGTAGCCAACTTGAATTTCTCCTCAGAAAATGGGTTTTTCTTTTCTATCACATTATCAAGCTGCAAATTTTCCAAACTTTTATGCTCTGCTTCCCTTATAAAACTGAATGTCTTTAACAGCACCCAAGTCGCCTCTTGAATGCTTTGCTGCTTGGAAATTTCTTCCACCAGATATCCTAAATCATCTCTCTCAAGTTCAAAGTTCCATAGATGTCTATGGCAAAGGCAAAATGCTGCCAGTCTCTTTGCTAAAACATAACAAGAGTCACCTTTGCTCCAGTTCCCAACAAGTTCTTCATCTCCATGTGAGACCACCTCAGCCTGGATTTCACTGTTTATGTCATTATAAGCATTTTGGTCAAAGCCATTCAACAAGTCTCTAGGAGGTTCCAAACCATTTCATATTTCCCTGTCTTCCATATTTCCCAGCCCTCCAAACTGTTCCAACCTCTGCCTGTTACCCAGTTCCAAAGTCACTTCAACATTTTGGGGTTTTTTTTTTCAGCAGTGCCCCACTCTACTGGTACCAATTTACCGTATTAGTCTGTTTTCAAGCTGCTGATGAAGACATACCCAAGACTGGGCAACTTACAAAAGAAAGACATTTAACTGGACTCACAGTTCCACGTGGCTGGGGAAGCCTCACAATCCTAGCAGAAGGCAAGGAGGACCATGTCACATCTTACATGGATGGCAGCAGGCAATAAGAGAGGGCTTGTGCAGAGAAATTCCCATTTTTTAAAACCATCAGATCTCATGAGACCCATTCATTATCATGAGAACAGCATGGGAAAGACCCGCCCCCATGATTTAATCATCTCCCACCAGGTCCCTCTCACAACACACGGGAATTATGGGAGCTACAAGTTGAGATTTGGGTGGGGACAGAGAGCCAAACCATATCACCATGCTAGACTTCTCTTGATGTCACAATCTTTGCAAAGGAGGTTTCAAAGCCATGGGGGCATGGGGTGCCCAGAGGTGTGGTGGGAACACCCCTGCCAGGTAGAGCTGTAGGGTAGCACCTCTGCCCTAGTGTGCCCCAGTGGGCCTGAAGGGCAGAGTGTGGAGTCAAAGAGGATTATTCTCAAGCCTTAACCTCTCATGGAGTTTGCCTTGCTAAGTTTTATACTTGCTTGGGACCCATATTTTCCTCCCTATTTTTCTTCTTTTCTTCTTCCTCATTTCTCTCTTTTGGAAGGGGAGTGTCTATCCTATGCCTCTCCCACCACTGTATTTTAGAAGCACAAAACTTGTTTGGTTTCACAAGTTTGGAGCTGGGGAGGAATTCTGTCTCAAATGAATCATATCTTGAGTCTCACCCATAAATGAGTTCATCCCCAACCAATCAGCAGCACCCATTCTCTAACCCCCTGCCTACAACCTTCTCCATAAAACACTAGCCTCTGAATTCTTGGAGACACTAATTTGAATAATAAACTCCTGCCTTCCATGTGGCTAGCCTTGCTTTAATTAAACTCTTTCTTTACTGTGATACCACTGTCTCAATGAATTGGCTCTATCTGTGCAGTGGGCAAAAAGAATCCATTAGGTGATTAGAGTTTTGGGTGACCCTGTCCCCATGGCTTTGGGTTGGAGCTATCTGGCCTGTTGAAAGCAAAGCAATGGTCCTCCCCTTTGGAAACCAAGGAAGCAACCCTGATGACCTCTGAATTGCCTTCATGGTCCTTCTTCCCTTGTCTTGAAGAACAGTGCACCTTCACAGTTGAATAACTCTATGACCCATACTGTTAAATATAAGTTTGACAGCCTTCCTTCATTCTTTCCCTTCTCCATCCTCATCAGTTCAAACTGACAATTATTCTGTTGGAGTGGCTGATTAGGTCTGTGGTTCCCACCCATACTAATCATACTTATCAAAGGGGATTTGGCTACACCACTGATGTTCTCATTTTTTGCAATATGAACAGGCTGAGAATTTCCCAAACCTTTTAGTTCTGCTTCCTTTTTGCCCAGAAATTCTGTCTTTAAGTCATTTCTCTCATGTCTCATTTTACTACAAGCAGTCAGGAAAAGCCAAGCCACATCTTTAACACTTTGCTTAGAAATCTCCTCAGCTAAATATCCAGTAAAATCTCTCATAAGTTCTATCTTTCACAAAATACTCGAATACGAACACAAGTCCGCCACGTTCTTTCCTACTTTATGACAAAGATGGCCTTTCCTCCAGTTTCCAATAACATAGTCCTCATCAGAATGGCCTTTACCATCCACATTTCTACCAATGTTCTGTTCAGGATTACTTAGGTATTCTCTAAGAAGATTGAGGTTTTCTCTCCAGCTGTCCTCTTTTCTTTCTGAGCTCTCACTAGAATGACAGACTGACCCTTAACATCCATATTTCTAATATGCACCTCAGAATTCTTCCATCCTCTACCCACTATGCAGTTTCACATTTTTAGTTATTTGTTACAACAGCACACCCACTTTTGGTACTAATTTTCTTAGTTCTGGCTGCTATAACAAAATACTAATACTAGGTGACTTATAACCAATGGAAATATATTTCCCATAGTTCCACAGTTCTGGAAGTTGGAAGTCTGAGGTCAGAGTGCCTGCATGGTCAGTTCCCGTGAGGGTCCTCTCACAGTTGCAGATTGCTGCCTTCTCCTGTCAGCAGAAAGCAGAAAGGGGAAGCAAACTCTCCTGTTACTTCTTTTTTTTTTTTTCTTTTTTTTTTTTTTTTTTNATCCATATTTCTAATATGCACCTCAGAATTCTTCCATCCTCTACCCACTATGCAGTTTCACATTTTTAGTTATTTGTTACAACAGCACACCCACTTTTTGGTACTAATTTTCTTAGTTCTGGCTGCTATAACAAAATACTAATACTAGGTGACTTATAACCAATGGAAATATATTTCCCATAGTTCCACAGTTCTGGAAGTTGGAAGTCTGAGGTCAGAGTGCCTGCATGGTCAGTTCCCGTGAGGGTCCTCTCACAGTTGCAGATTGCTGCCTTCTCCTGTCAGCAGAAAGCAGAAAGGGGAAGAAAACGCTCCTGTTTTTTCTTTTTTTTTTTTTCTTTTTTTTTTTTTTTTTTTGAGACAGAGTTTCACTCTTGTCACCCAGGCTGAAGTGCAATGGTGCAATCTTGGCTAACTGTAAGCTCTGCCTCCCGGGTTCAAGCGATTCTCCCATCTCAGCCTCCAGAGTAGCTGGGATTACAGGCGCCCACCACCGTGCCCAGCTAATTTTTGGGGTTTTTTTTTTAGTAGAGACAGGGTTTCGCCATGTTGGGCAGGCTGGTCTTGAACTCCTGACCTCAGGTGATCCACCCACCTTGGCCTCCCAAAGTGCTGGGATTACAGGTGTGAGCCACCACACCCAGCCTCTCCTGTTACTTCTTATAAGGGCACTAATTCAATTTATGAGGGCTCCCTGCCTCATGAGCTCATCTAATCCTAATTACCTCCCAAAGGCCCCACCTACTAATACCATCATAACTGGGTATAGGGTTTCAACATATAAATTTGGGGGGGACACAAACATTCAGTCCATAATCTATACATTCAAATTAGTTTTTCTCCCAACTTATCATGTTGGACAGACATTCTTCATCCAATGATGCTGTTTGGTGGGTGCCCACCCCAACAGGCTCCATGGATGCCCCACTCACAGAAATGCCATTCATAAGGGGTGGTATCTGGAACAACAAGTGGAAACAAGCCAAATAACCAAAATACATAAACCACATATTACATTAAAATAACATAATTTATTCCCACTGCTTTCCAGTAAAAGACAGAGTGTAATTTTAGTTTATTAGCCGTTTTGTGACATCTTGTAAATAATACATTTTTTTAACATAAAAGTGTACACAAATTAGAATGGCTGCACTGAACTCAAAGAAATACATGCTGCTCATTTTCTGCCTGAAACCTGGAAGGAGGAAGGAGGGGTCATCCTCAGAGCCTTCTCTTCCCTTCATTCCTGTGATGCAACTGCTTAGTCCTGCACATGGCACCTCCTTTGTAACTCTCATTTCCACCCTCTCCTCACTAAGGCCTCATCATTTCATATCTAAATTATTCCAACAGTCTAATAATTGGCCTCCCTGCAGCCACTCCAGAAGTCTCTCTGCAGTCATAAGCCAGTGACCTTTCTATAATGCAAATTTAAGTCCATATCCTCTTCCTGATGCCCCTTAATGCATGAAAGGCCTTCTCATGGCTGGCCTTTTCTACGTTCTCCAGTCTCATCATTTTTCACTTCTTCCACCCCCACCTCCAACATGCAATCTTTGCCCCAACCCTACTTAAAGACATGCAGTTCCCCAACACATAACATGCAATTTGATTTTTTAGGTTGTGTATTTATTTGCTGATTCCTTATGGTCTATCTTCCATCGTTAGAATATTGGGTAATGAGAGTGGGAAACTTGTCTGATTTATGTACGGTGGTATTGCCAACACCTGGAATGACTCCTGATACCTGAAAGGCACATCTATAAAGATTTTTTAAATGGATGAATGAATTAATGAATACCTCAGTGCCTATGCACACACTATTCCTTCCACTTAACATGCCTTTCCCACTGCCTTTTGTGACTTAAACCCCATTTTTCTTCCAAAACTCAGTTTCAATATCAATTCCTCTGGAAAGCTTTTGCTATACTTTCCCTTCCCTCCCCACCATACACACACACACACACACACACACACACACACGGGTTTACCTCTTCTGAGCTCCCATTACACCCCTACCCCATGCATAAGTCTCAGAAACAGTTGACTCTTGATCAAAGACTGATACTCCCCTTCCACAGTGCAAAGTTGTTGCCAGAAAGTGGCTACCTAGCCATAACATGAGGCCAAGAGGACTAAGCTCTAATGAATGGCTTATGGCACCTCTTCCAAATCTATCCCCCCAAATCTTCCTGTGCCACACTCCAGTTTCCTCTTTCTTCCATTTGCTGACTGGTTGCAGAGGATCCAGAAGAGAACTTTGAGACTATGGAGATTGTTGGAGCTATGTGAGCACTGTCTGCCAAGCACCTACTCTACTCTGTAATAGAGGAGGGAAACAAACATCTACTATGCTAAGTCATGGGGCTTTGGGAGCTGTTTGTTACAGCAGTTAGCCTACCCTACATTATACAGCACACCATTAACCACAGTGCAGAGTAGTCCATGTGTCAGTCTCCTTTTCTATACTCCGTGCTCTTGAGGCAGGGACTGTGAGTCACTTCTCTACTTTACCAGGGCCTAATGCAGGATCTGGCACATAACTATGTGCACTTAGTATGTCTGGCAATTGGCATGACTCCAGGAATAAAAAAAGAACAAAACAGACAAAGCCAAACCTTGGTTTTCTCCCTAACAAGCTTTCTCCCATAAAATCCCTTTGCCATTTTCACTCTAGGGAATTTCTGAGATGATGTTTTACCACAAGAAGCATTTGGACTCCTTCTTCTCTACTAAAACACTTCAGCCATCCTCCTGAGAACTTCTGCCCTGTACATCTTATTACCAGGCTGCTTGGCTCGCAATCACTAAACAAAGGGCTCACTGATGAGAATGACTTTTGAAGGAGCAATCTGTGCCTGTGGTTAATTCCACCCTTCCCTGGGATGTTGTGTTTGCTTTGTTTTTGTTTCAACAGCACCTTTTCCTGTTAAGAATGAAGTAAACGGTGCCCAATTTCCCCTCTTCTTTCGACCTAAACTAATCATTACTAATTCTGACTTACGTGAATTTATCCTGGTGAGATCTACATTTAATTGAGATCCTAAAAAACCTAGGTGGAAGTTAATTACATTTCTGAAACAAAGAATGAATCTAAATGGATTCTGAAATGTAAAATGGAAATGGACTTTTTAGTTCTAAGCCAGTGTTCAGACTCACAAGCATTGTCTTCGTCTGTTTGGTGCTCTGTAACAGAATACCTGAGACTGGGTAATCATGAAGAACATAAATTTATTTCTCATAGTTCTAAAACCTGGGAAGTCCAAGATCAAGGTGCTGACAGGTTAGGGCTCAGTCTCTCTGTTTCTAAGATGGCAATTTGAACACTGTATCCTCCAGAGGGTAGGAACACCATGTCCTCATATGGCAGTAGAGCAGAAGAGAGAGAACCCACTCCCATAAGCCCTTTTTATAGTGACAAGCTATAGTTTGGATGTTTGTCCTTCTAAATCTCATGTTGAAATTTGATCCCCAGTGTTGGAGGGAGGGCAGAGTGGGAGGTATTTCGGTCGGGGGAGAGATCCCTCATGGATGGCTTGCTGCCATCCTCATGGTAATAAGTTAGTTCTCACTCTATTAATTACTGCAAGAGCTGGTTGTTAAAAAGAACATTGTAACTTCCCCCTCTCTCTCTTGCTTCCTTTCTTTCCATGTGGTCTCTGTACATGCTGACTCTTCTTTCCCTTCTGCTCTGAATGTAATCTGCTTGAGGCCCTCACTAGAGGCAGATGCTGGGTACCATGCTTCTTGTACAACCTGCAGTACAACCTGCAGAACTGTGAGCCAAATAAATCTCTTTTCTTTATAAATTACGCAGCTTCTGGTATTCCTTTATAGCAACACAAACGGACTAAGTCATAAAATTGGAACAAGGAGTAAAGTGTTGCTCTAAAGACATTTGAAAATGTGGAAGAAGCTTTAGAACTGGGTAATGGGCAGACGTTGGAAGAGTTTAGAGCACTCAGAAGAAGATAGGAAGATGACGTAAAGTTTGGAAATTCTTAGAGATTGGTTAAGTGGTTGTGACCAAAATGCTGATAGAAATATATAGAGAAAAGGCCCTGATGACAAGGTCTCATTGGGAACTGAAGCAAAGGTCACTCATGTTACATCTTAGCAAATAACTTGCTTGCATTGTGTCCATGATCTAGGAATTTGTGGAAGGCTAAACTTAAGCATGATGATCTATCTGACAGAAGAAATTTCTAAGCAGCGAAGCATTCAAGGCATGGTGGGCTGCTTTTAACAGATTACAGTCAGATATGGCAGCAAAGGAAGCCCCTAAAAGTGAAATTTATACTTAAAAGAGAAGCAAAGAGTAAAAGTTTGTAAAATTCACAGCCTGGTCATGTGTTGGATAAGGAAAGATCATTTTCAGGAGAGGAATCCAAGGGTGCTGCAGAGCAACCACTTGCTAAAGAGATTGGCATGACTTAAAAGGAGCCAGGTGCTAATAGTCAAGACAATGGGGAAAAAGCCCCAAAGGTATTTCAGAAATATTTGAGGCAGCTCCTTCCATCACGGGCCTAGAGGCCTAGGAGGACAGAAGGGTTTATGTGGACAGGCCCAGGGTGCTGCTGCCCTGCACTGCCTCAGGATGCCATTCCCCACATTCCAGCCACTTTGGCTAGTACAGCCCAGGCTCAAATGGCCTCAGGTATTGCTCAAGCATCTGCTCTAGAAGGCACACACCATAAGACTTGGCAGCTTCCATGTAGTGTTGAGTGTAGGCACCCAAAATGCAAGAGTGGTAGAGGCAAGGAAGCGTCCATCTAAATTTCAGAGGAGGTATTAGAAAGACTGAATGCCCAAGGCAGAATTCTGCCCCAGGGATGGAGCCATCACATAGAGATTCTACTAAGGAAGCAGACTATTGGAGCTGTGAGAGTAGGGTTTGTGCCCTCTAGACCCCAGAATTATAGAGCCACTGGAAGCTTGCAACCTCAGCCTGAAAAAGGCACTGGCATTCAATTCCAACCCATGAGAGCAGCTGCATGGCCTGTACCCAGCAAAGCCATGGCCTTGGGGTGTGAGACATGTGTGCCAGGATGTGAGACATGAATCAAATATTTTTTTTTCTTATCATTAAGACTTAATGTCTGCTCTTCTGGGCTTCAGACTTGAATGGGTCCTATTACCCTTTTCTTTTGGCCAATTTCTCCCTTTTGGAATGGGAATGTTTACCCAGTGCCTGTACCACCATTGTGTCTTGGAAGTAAATAACTTTTTTTATTTTACAGGCTCACAACTGTAAATAACTTTCTTGAATCTCAGATGAAACTTGGACTTTGGAGTTCATGTTGGACCACAAACGTACTTGATTAAATTTCCAAGACATATATTTTGGGGAGTATATTCAGACCATAGTGCCAAGAACAGCTCAGTCAGGGAGACCCTAACCCACCAGCGCTAGAGGAATTAAAGACACAAACACAGAAATATACAGATGTAAAGTGGGAAATCAGGGGTCTCACAGCCTTCAGAGCTGAGAGCCCCAAACAGAGATTTATCCATGTATTTATTAACAGCAAGTCACTAATTAACATTGTTTCTGTAGACATCCAATTAACTAAAAGTATACCTTATGGGAAACAAAGGAATGGGCCGAAATAAAGGGGTAGGTCTGGCTAGTTATCTGCAGCAGGAACATGACCTTAAGGCACAGATCGCTCATGTTATTGTTTGTGGTTTAAAAATGCCTTTAAGCGGTTTTCCGCCCTGGGCGGGCCAGGTGTTCCTTGCTGTCATTCCAGTAAACCCACAGCCTTCCAGTGTGGGCATTATGGCCATCAAGAACATGTCACAGTGCTGTAGAAATTTTGTTTATGGCCAGTTTTGGGGCCAGTTTATGGCTAGATTTTGGGGGGCCTGTTCCCAACACCATAGCATTCCACCTCTGGCCCCCCCCCAATACATGTACTTCTCACATACAAAACACATTCACTTCATCCCAAAGGCTCCAAAAATCCTAATTCATTCCAATATCAACTCAAAAGTTCAAGTCCAAAGTCTCAACTAAATCAGATGTGGTTGAAACTCAAGGCACAATTTATCCTGAGGCAAATTCCCTCTATCTGTGATCCTAAGAAATCAAACAAGTTATGTGCTTCCAAAATACGATGGTGGAACGGTTGTAAAACAGACATTTCTATTCCAAGGGGGGGAAATAAGACAGAGGAAAGGAGAAACAGGTTCCAAGTAAGTCTAAAACTCCATAGGGCAAACATTAAATCCTAAAAGTTGAGAACAGTCTTTTTGTTCTCCATGTCTCACCTTCCAAACATCCTGGGGTGGGGTTGGGCTCCAAGCCCCTGAACAGCCATGTCCCTATAGCTTCACAGGGCAAAGTACATGCTTCAGCTCTCACACATTAAAGTCACATGCCTGCAGCTTTCCCAGGCTGATGCTGCATAATGGTGGCTCTACAGTTCTAGAGCCTTGGGCATGGCCCCATTCATTCCCACAGCTCCACTAAGAATTGCCCTAATGAGACTCTCTCCAGTGGCTCTCTCCTTGCTGCAGGTCTCTGTTAAAGGTCTGAGGCTGTCCAAAACATCCTTTGAAATTTAAGTGGAGGAAGCCATGCCTCCTAAACTCTTGCACTCTAAGTACCTGCAGAACTAGCATCACGTGGACACCACCAAGGCTCACCACTGAAGCCCTCAGGAGTTGTGACCCAAGCCATACTTGGGCCCCCCTGAGCCACAACTGGGGCAGCTAAGGAGCACTACTGCACTGGAACGTGCAGCACTACTGCACAGACCTCAGGCAGCCCTGGTCAGTGAGTCCTGAAGTCCCATGAGTGACCTGGGTCCATCCCCACAAACCATTCTGGCCCTGGTACCCTGAGCCTGTGATTGGAGGGGCAGCTCAAATATCTCTGAAACCTCTTTTGGGTCATTTTCCCTTTGTCTTGATAAATAGCACTTGGCCTCCTTCTATCCATACTAATCTCTATCAAACAGTCACTTGGCCACACTCTTGGCTTTCTCTCCTAAACACACGTTTAGTCGTTACATGACCAGGCTGAGACTTTTCCAAATATTTGCATTCTGCTTCCCTTTTAGTTATAAATTCCATCTTTAATCATTTCTATTTTCTTGCATTTTACTATAAGCAACTGAGGGAAGCCACACAGCATCCTGCTTGAGATTTCTGCTTAGAGATTTCTTTTGCCAAATATCCTAGTTTATCACTGTTTAAGTTCTGCCTTCCATAAAGTTCGAGGACATGACCATAATTCAGCCAAATTCAATGTGCCAGCAAATTCAGTGTCTGATAAGGGCACTCTTAGGGGCTTGCAGATAGTCATCTTCTCATTGTGCCCTCACGTGTCAAAGATCAGAGGGAGCGTGCAAGCTCGCCAGTCTTTTTGTGTAGGAGTACTAATCCTATTGACGAGGGCTCCATCCTAATGACCTACTTACCTCTCAAAGGCCCCACCTTCTACTACCATGACATTGGAGGTTAGGATTTTGAAATATGAATTTGGAAGGACACAAACATTCAGTCCATAACACTATTACATATACATAAGGGTTTATATAATAAGGCTTCTACATTAGTAAATGTTTATGATAGGTTAAGAAAATTATCTTGGTTCTATGGAATATATTATTTCAAAGCAACTGCTTTTTAGAGAAATGTTTGACTTGTGCATTTTGAATTTACTGACATGCCTTGATTGCATCTGGAGAAACATGAAAGGGAAAGAAATGATAACTTCTTCAACTGAAAAGAAAGCAAAATGAATCAGTCACTCCCAAGGGACATCTTATATGTCAGTTCAGACTATGTAGCTTGACTGATGTAAATCTGTGTATCACTCTTCTAGTACTATAAACAGATATTTACTTCTCCACTTTACTCCACATTCTGACACATTGGTTCAGGGAAAGGCATAATTACTTCAGCAATTAAGCCTACCAAATATTAAAAGTGACTTATAAGACAGCAACATGGAAACTGGATTTTGAAAGCTTTGGAATAGAAAGACTTTGTAAAGAAACTACCAGAAAGATTGAAAGAGAAAAGAAAAGAGACAAAGCAACATAAAGAAATCTGTACCACAAGTTAGGGTGGGTTCTGGAACCATGAGGAAGGAAGATGGGGAGGAAGGCTGGGTTTTCTGTTTATCTAATGGCTGGAGGGTCTGATAGCTGACTCCCTTGCTTATCAGTTCACTTCTCCATTAAGTCTCTGAGGTCCCTGCAAAGTCAACCCTGGTAATACATGAGATGCAGTGAAACAAATAATATTCACATTTTTGAAACAAACTCACAAATTGTTTAAAATGGCTACTACTGCCACTAATATCCAGCTTCTATTCCTACCTTTCTGTCTGGTTACATCTTAGTATTTTCCTATTTTAAAGGCTCCAGAGCCTCCCCTGAAACTCCCCTGCCCAGCTCTGCTTTATTAATTCTTTTTTTTCTCCCTCTGAGCTCAGGGATCTAGCGAAATCTGGCAAGACTAGCTCACCATTTGCTAATACTGTGACCTGGATTGGATATGTTTCATTTAATAAATAGTAAGAGTTTTAGCCTTGGGCTATCAATACATCTAACGCTGCAGTGGACCCACAGTTTGTTTACAAGGGATGTTTTTGCCTAGGATAAAACATGAGCTGTTGATGTCTTCTGAGTTTGCAGAATGGACCAAGATTTGGGCAATTCTTTTAGGTTTTTTTCAAAAATGCTCACGAAGGTGTTATCTGTGTCTCAACATATTCAGCAAAATTTGTAAATTTCTTCCCCAGATAAATTTGGAAGTTCTCATCCCCTTCTGATAAGTAACTGGAAGGAAAAGATATTGCCACTCAGCACAGAGGTAGTACTCATTACATCATCCTTGGTTCAATGATTCATTTCCAAGTCTCCTTGATTCACTTTAATAATATTACATCATGCAGTAATAACTAAGTCATATCATAAGTGTGCTGTGAGGTAGATAAATTATCCCTTTTTATGGATACTCAAGAACACACGTCTATTAAGCAGAAAATTTAAAATCTGAGTTTGTCTTACGCCACACAGACTTAACTTTCATAGCACTATTGTAGGAGTGCAAAGGACTATAGATTCTAAATCATTTTAACCATTGTGATCTTATTTGATCTGAAGCACAGCACTCTGTAGTAGCTATCATTATGTCCAGAAAGAAATTGAAGCTCCAAGAGTTTGAATAACTTGCCCAAAGTATGGCTGCCATGTCTACGGGTGCAAATATGGGACTTTCAGTTAAATTCCATTTTCAGATAACAAATAATATTTGGGAAACATACTAAAAACTTATTTGGTACTTATCAATTTCAGTTTATTCCATTTCAGATAAGCAACAAAATAACTTTTAGTGTTAAGTTATGTCCCAAATAGTATTATTTATCTAATATTCAAATTCATCTTGGTGTCCTGTATTTATATATGACAACCTTAGCCTAAAATCACACTAATGGCGTGAGGCAAGTTTGGAACTACAAGATAGGTCTTTGCTCCTAAACCCAGGGCTCTTTCCACCACACCAGAATAAGGGGCCTAAACCCCCACTCAGATTTGTAAATGGACTATTATAGATAACTGCCTCTGATCAGATACTCAAATACTCATATAAACTAGTATTTTTCCTACATGTAAATTAACCTTGTAGCTGGTATGAATCTCAGTCCATACATGATGATGTCAAAAATTAGAACTTAATTTGGTATAATTGAACTTGGTTTCTATTTTAAATCCTCCTCCTTGCTGGAATAGTGGAAGTACTGCTTCTAGGCTCTCTCCCTAATATGGGCTACGATTCCGGGATCTTACTCAGTGTCAGGTTCCAAAGGAGCAGGGTCCCTTCTGGTTACTGTGTCATCGGCCCACACAAGATGCGTGAAGCCTCGCAGCCCTGATACTCCTGTGACAGGCTGAACTCACAGGCTTTTGGCAAACTGCTAAAGCTTGCATCCTCTTTTGCAGGGTCTCTGGAAAACTGGCTGCCTCTGACAGCGTCTGCCTAGGAAATGGGGTAGAGGTTCTCTCTGTTCTCGTCACCTCTTACCCTCTCCCCAACCTGGGGACAAGATGGATATTTTCTTTTTTTTTTTTTTCCTAGTCTTTGAGAAATCATATTTCCCTTCAGTTTCTGGCAGAAACTTTTATCCATTCTTCAGAATTTTTTCCTCATTCCTTTGGGTTTGGACTTTCAAAGATAAAAACTAGAAAGATTTCCACATGTATACATCTCTACCACACTCTCTTCTCTCTTCCCTGGGGTAAGAAACACAAGACCAACTAATTGCTTGAATGCACAAGAGACAGAAGGAAATTCAGGGTGAGAAAAAAATTCATTAGTATCTTAACATATTCTCCTGACATAACACAATATAAGAGTTACACTTTTGTCAACAAATTACATGTTATGGTTTCTCCATTTAATACACTGCTCTATACATCTCTGCAACTAAAATCGGTATAATCATCCTATGCAGCCAGACCAGTTTCCTGAAACCAGGCTCATCAGATTACTTCCTAGCTCAAATTCCTCCAACGGGTCTCCCTTGTCTCCAAAATACAGTTTTAGTCTCCATGGCTTAGCACATGAAGATGTCCAGTCTGCCCATTCTGTTTTTACCTCCATCTTCCAAAGCTCCTTAGCATGGAATGCTAAGTATGGAGTAATACCACATTGTTTATTACTATTACCCCACAATATTACCCTGCCTCCAGTGCCTTCCTTCTTCCCCTGTTCCTCTCCAAAATTCCCAAACTGTTGCCATAAATGTCGACTTCATATCCCCACCATCCCTCAACTACAGAAGCCCATACCAATCCATTTCCGCTCACATCAACTAATTCCTCTGCCAACCACCTTACTCAGTATCCCTTTATATCTCTAAGATGCTATTTTAAACATGAAAACCTCACATGTGCTAGCAGAGCACAGGTTAATTAATATGTCCAGGTTTCTTTGCTTAGGACTGGAATTGTACCACCTCCATGCAGTAACACTGGTTGTGTCATAATAATGAATGCCTGGCCAGGTCCTGAATAGAAAAAAAAAAGTGAGAAAGCAAATGCTTTATTAAATGCAATTGTCTGATAGAAAAATAAGAGGCCCACTGAGATGTGAAAGAAGACTTTAAGAGTGAAAAGGTAGAAACCATCCAGTCCAGCACAGCCCTTCAACTTTCAGTTGAAGAAATACCTTCCTCCCTCACCCACACCCACTGCCACAAGTTTCCACCTGTTGTAATGAAAGACGGTACTCCTCACATGCTATACAATGCGGAAAGCCCACTGCTACAGACTGAATGTTTGTGTCCCGCCAAAATTCATATGTTACATCCTAATCTGTAATGTGATGGTATTTGGAGGAGATTAGGTCATGAGGGTGGAGCACTCTTGGGCACATGAATGAAATTAGTGCCCAGTAAGCACCTTTGCCACTACCACCATGTGAGGACTCACAGAGAAGACGGCTGTCTATGAACCAGACACTGAATCTGGTGGCATCTTGACCCTGGACTTCCAGGCTCCAGAACTGTCAGAAATAAGTTTCTATTGTTTATAAGCCACCCAGTTTATGGTATTTTTGTATAGTAGCCCAAGCAGATTAAGATACTCACTTGCTAAGAAGCTTATAAAAGCTCACGGGCATAATTAGTGACAATCAATAAATGCATAACATGTGCGAATATGATGTATGAAGCCAACAAAGAGATACTCTGAGAAAGACAGTGAAGAAGACGGTAGGGTTTCCAAACTTTCTAAGCTTTCACGCTTCACATTTGCTCCACTGGAGCATCGTCTATCAGTGAATTCCTCTAAAAACTGTGAGTGGGTAGTTCTTATGGGCATTCTTATCTATTGTTTTATCCTTGGACATGTTAAGAGCAAAGCTGCTTTTTCAAAGTAGAGAAAGGATCTCACCTGAAATGCACCATCTTCTTGGGTGGCTGGAGAAAAACTCATATTCAGACCAGAATCTAGAACTGAGGGGAAGGCCCTAGGTGAGAGGCAGAATTTGCATTTTTCCTTGGCCCTGACCTTGAAGAACCTTAAGTGTCAGGGAAATCAGTGCTGACATCTAGGAAACCAGATTTCAGCATCAGGGAAGACAGAAATTGTCCTCCACATGGAGGCAGTGTAGGAACTGGATTGGGGGACTCAGGAAGACACAGCAGAATGGCATAGGCCTGGGAATCCGGTGAGAGAGCCACCCAGGGTAACATCAAGAGACTTAGATTGTTTAAGCTGAACTTTTCTGCCTCTAATATCTTTATTTATATTTTACATTTGCCCCTAGAATTTGGTGAAGTCCTCTTGAAACTGCCAGCTTGTCTAAGCTGGACTGAGGGGAACCAAAGGAAAGGGTTTATATCCATTCGTGGGCCTATATTTTTCACAGCCTAATCCCTGCACACTAGGAGCCAGGCTCAGGGGTGGCAGTGGACATCCTAATATGAGTGCTCCAAGGGAAAACCAAGTCACAATCCCTTGGTCCCACCACAATTCCTCACCTGTCAGGTACCTCCAGCCCTGCAAGAAAGATCTCTACAAAAGCACCCTCAGTTCTCCACCCCCAACCCTACCAACAAGTGTTACTAAAAATAGCAACAGGGCCCAGGGCTGTTGACAGCTGGTCTTTCCCAATATCTTCAACACAGTCCATGACTGAGCTTCCAGGTTCACTTCTTCCCTCTTACAACTCTAATTTGCATGTCATTCTCTGTTGGGCATCTACCTACTCATCCAAAAAAGAGCCAGACAAGCATGAACGGCAGAAACTCAATGCTGACTTTGGGACTCTGGCTTCAGAGCCTGTTGGGCAGTCCCATCATTACAGGTGGACCAGTGCTCAGCATTAAGCCACCATTGGTGTCTTGTTGAACAATTTCCCAGTGACAGGCAAAAAAAAAAAAACAGTAACCCTCAGAGCCATGCATGTCTGGCTGAGTATGCAGACCAGGCAGAGCCTGGGGGTCCAAGACCACAGCAGGAGCCCTGAGGCCTCCTTTTCTGGAGATCTAAGTCTTAACTACTATTCTGAAAATAGGATCTAAATGCCAGAGGGCTTCCCAGTAGAAATTTAATTTAGATAGAATGTGCAGAAAAAAGCATGAGATCAGAACTGACAGCAGATGGAAGGGCTAGGATGTTACTTCAAATACATGACCTGGACTCAAAATAGAGAGAAAATTATTCTCCACCACATCAGATTATTAAAGTCACCATCGCATCCCTAGCCACAGGTGCTCACTGCTCTAGGGCTGCTGTCTTCACTGTAATGAAGAGTCTGATTCTCAAGCTATAGGTAAGTGGACGAGAGCTACTCAGGGCAAGGAAAACTTGGGTATGATTCTTCTGAGTCTATGATGCCATTTATTACATTTTATTGTATTCTCATTAAATTCACTTCCAGTAGTAATAAAACACAACATATATTGTCATTGACTATGTTGCAAACCCAATGCCAAGTAATTTAGATGAATTATCTCATTTAGTCTTCACATCAACCCTGTGAAGTGGGTGCTATAATTACCCCTTTTTAAAGATTATGAATCTGAAGTTTGGGGACTTTGGGTCATTAGCCCCATTGCTTGACTCAAACCACTGGCCATCTGACTCTTGAGTCTAAGCTCTGATGCCATACCACTTCTGTAGACTGTAAATACAAAGGCAGGAAAAGTGCCATTCATTCATCCACCCAACAAATATTTTGAGCAACTACTATAGACTACTGTAAGCTATTCTAAGTGTTACGAGTACAGTAAACAGACAACGCTGCTATTTGTAAGAAGCTAACATTCTGCAGATGGGAAAACAGACAAGAAACAAGTAACCCAATAAATGAAAAAGATAAATCAGGTAGTGATAAATACTAAGATTGTAATAAAATAAGCAGACATGCTGGCTAGAGAATGACTAGGTCCAGGTGTGTGGCTGAGAAGGCGGGTGTAACTTTAACCTGAGTGACTAGGGAAGATCTTCCTTAGGAGATAACATTTGAGCTGAAACCTGCAAGATAAGAAAGAAACAGTAATGTGAAATCTGGGGAAAGAGAATCCCAGGCAAGGGAGTGCTGAGCCATGTTTTAAGAAATAGAGAGGAGGTTCATGTGGCTGGAGCAAAACAAACAAGGAGGATATTCCACCTGATGCTGGAGATGAGGTTTTATTTTCAGGGTAATTGTAAGTCAATGTTGTCTCCTTTACCTCTGAATCTATAGCACTTAGTGATGTGTTCAAGGTTTATGTTAATTGTCACTGAATAAAATGTTTGCTGCATGAAGAAATGAAAGAGTGAACAATACCCAGCTTTCAGCTCGAAGGAAGAAGTTACAGAATGATGTGCCCTGTAGAGGACTAAGAACCTGATCTAAAGTCCAAGATGCAGAGTCCTTCCTTCTCCCTCTGCTGCACACTGAGTGGGTGGCTAGACCCCCTAGAGATACTGCAGAACTGAGAACGGCAAGTCAAAGTTTATTATGTTACGTATAAGGAGTAGAAGATGGTCATGCCCAGTGTGGCGATTCCTCAAGGATCTAGAACTAGAAATACCATTTGACACAGCCACTCCATTACTGGGTATATACCCAAAGGATTATAAATCATGCTGCTATAAAGACACATGCACATGTATGTTTATTGCGGCACAATCCACAATAGCAAAGACTTGGAATCAACCCAAATGTCCATCAGTGACAGACTGGATTAAGAAAATGTGGCACATATACACCATGGAATACTATGCAGCCATAAAAAAGGATGACTTCATGTCCTTTGTAGGGACATAGATGCAGCTGTGGAAACCATCATTCTCAGCAAACCATTATCGCCAAAAGAACCAGGGAAAACCAAAACACACCATGTTTCTCACTCACAGGGTGGGGGGAAATGAAAATGAAACCACTTGACACCAGGAAAGGGGAACATCACACATCAGGGGCCTGTTGTAGGGGTTTTGGGGAGGGGGGAGGGGATAGCATTAGGAGATATATCCTAATGTAAATGAACGAATTAATGGGTGCAGAACCCAACAAAGGGGGGGGGGGGGGGGGGGGGGGGCACATGTATACTATACGTAACAAACCTGCACGTTGTGCACATGTACCCTAGAACATACAGTATGATTAAAAAAAAAAAAGAGAGAGAAGAAGATGGTCATGCCATTGCTCTGTGTGTGTGTGTGTGTGTGTCCCTACTCACAATCTGCACAATAGTTTCCTTGCTTGGCCAGGTGCATGATCCTTTTCAAACTCCAAAGGACAAAATGTATATAACACATAGAAGGCAATATCCCTGGGGACTGTAGCCCTCATTTCTGGATGACAAATTCTGAAGAGTCATGCTTGCTCCTTCCAAGGGATTCAAGCGTGAACAGGAAGGAAACTTGGCAAAGACTCACACCAGCCTTCTGAGGGACAAGGGATGACATGCTTAAGCCAGTCTATACCTAACCGTTTGTCTGGCTCATGTTTTACCCTCCTTCATAGTGCTTATGATACGTCATGTGGTAAAAATGAGTTTCTGATGATCTCCAAACCACAGATTCACCACAGGAAGCAAGCATGCAGGCCATTTTAAATAGTTGCCTGGCACATCCTTATTTTACCCAGAATTTTATCAGCCTATTTTCCTGTTTAGATAATGCTTCTACCCCTCCAAATGCTACAGAGAGATAGCACATCGATAAGGTCAAAGAGACAACACCTGGACCAGAGAGGCAGGTCTCAGGGCCAAAGTGTGACTGTGAACCTAGGCAACATAGCAAGACTCCAGCTCTACAAAAAAAAAGAAAAAAGAAAAAAAAATGTTTTTAACTAGCCAAGCATTGTGGTGCACATCTGTTGTCCCAGTTACTCTGGAGGCTGAAGCAGGAGGATGGCTTGAACCCAGAAGTTCAAGGATGCAGTGAGCTACAATGGCACCACTGCACTCCACCCTAGGTGACAAAGCAAGACCCTGTCTCTGAAAAAAAGTGTGACTGGGAACTCAATGAACTTTAGTTGTCTTACATCTTTTCCATTTTTTCCCTACCATGCTCCCACCTCCACTGGCACTCCAAGTTGGAAGCAGATCTGGCTTTTGAATTACAGTTTTACTACAATTAGCAGTGCGACGTCAGTCAAGCTACTCAACTTTTACGTGTCTCAGTGAGCCAATCTGTAAAATTAAGAGAATAGTGCTGAGAAGATAAAATGCATAAAGCACCAGAGCACCTAACTCACTTCTGGCATCTATTCAGCACTCCTTCCCATCCTTCTCCCCAAATCCAAAGGCCACACTCCCTTCACTCTCTAAGGACATATTAAATAGCACAGAGAGAAGATACTCACAAAAAATATTTATCATGAAGGTATTATTAATAATATCCAGTAACATCAATTTTATGTTTCCTTTCCAAGCAGTATTTAAAGTTTAATCCACAGCAAATAATTCCTAGTTAAGGGATTTTATGCCATGTAGTCATATTGGCAAAGGGTAAAGAAGTCTACCAAATACAGTATAGGCAAACTGAGGCTATGAATGAGTTTACCATGCCATTATCCCCACTTCCATATGGTGCTATCATAGTTCATTCAAATGAAGAGGTTAACTGAGGAAAACCCACCTAAAGCTTGGGAAGTGCAAATCTTAGGCAGACCAAACATTTATTGACTCTTGGAGATAAAAAAAATTCATTAACTCAGAAAAGAAACTCTATTCATACAGTTCTTCTACCAGATTCCCATTCCTGCAGACTTTAATAAATGTTGTGAGGGGATCTGGCAAGATGGCCAAATAGGAATAGCTCCAGTCTGCAGCTTCCAGCACGACCAACACAGGAGGGTGATTTCTGCATTTCCAACTAAAGTACCCTGTTCATCTGATTGGGACTGGTTAGGCAATGGGTGCAGCCCACGGAGGGCAAGCAGAAGAAAGGTGGGGCATTGCCTCACCCAGGAAGTGCAAGGAGCAGGGGGCCTCCCTTTCCCAGCCAAGGGAAGCCATGAGGGACTGTGCTACTTGGCCTGGATACTACACTTTTCCCACAGTTTTTGCAATTCACAGACCAGAAGACTCCCTCGTGTGCCTGTATCACCTGGACCCTGGGTTTCAAGTACAAAACTGGGCAGCTGTTTGGACAGACACCGAGCTAGCTGCAGGAGGGTTTTTTTTTTTTTTTTTTTTTTTTTTTTTGGTACCCCAAAGATGGCTGGAACCCCAGCAAGACAGAAACGTTCACTCACCTGGAAATGGGGCTGAAGCCAGGGAGCCAAGTGGTCTTGCTCAGTGGGGTCCCAATCCCACAGAGCCCAGCAAGCTAAGAACCACTGGCTTGAAATTCTAACTGCCAGCACAGCAGTCTGAAGTCGACCTGGTATGATCGAGCTTGGTGGGCTGGGGGGTGATGGGGCGTGCATCTGCCATTACTGAGGCTTGAGTAGACGGTTTTCCCCTAACAGTGCTAAGGAAGCCTGGAGTGGAGGTTCAGACTGGGTGGAACTCAACACAGCGTGACAAAGTGGCTGTGGCCAGACTGCCTCTCTAGATTCCTCTTCACTAGGCAGGGCAACTCTGAAAGAAAGGCAGCAGTCCCAGTCAGGGGCTTATACATAAAACTCCCATCTTCCTGTGACAGAGCACCTGGGGGAAGGGGTAGCTGTGCGCACAGTTTCAGCAAACTTAAACATTCCTGCCTGCCGGCTCTGAAAAGACCAGCAGATCCTGACAAGGAGGGTTCTCCTAGCACAGTGCTTGAGCTCTGCTAAGGGACAGACTGCCTCCTCAAGTGGGTCCCTGGCCCCCATGCCTCCTGACTGGGAGAGACCTCCCAAAAGGGGTTGACAGAAACCTCATGCAGGAAAGCTCTGGCTGGCATCAGGTGCCCCTCTGGGATGAAGCTTCCAGAGGAAGGATCAGGCAGCCATCTTTGCTCTTCTGCAGCCTCCATGGGTGATACCCAGGCAAACAGGGTCTGGAGTGGACCTCCAGCAAACTGCAGCAGACCTGCAGAAGAGGGGCCTGTTAGAAGAAAAACTAACAAACAGAAAGCAATAACATCAACATCAACCAAAAGGACCCACACACGGAAATCCCATCCAAAGGTTATCAGTCTCAAAGACTGAAGGAAGATAAATCCACGAAGATGAGGAAAAACCAGTGCAAAAATGCTGAAAATCCCAAAAATTAGAATGCCTCTTCTCCAAATGATCACAACTCCTCTCCAGCAAGGGCACAAAATTGGACAGATAATAAGTTTGACGAATTAACAGAAGTAGGCTTCAGATGGTGGGTAACAACAAACTTCTCTAAGCTAAAGGAGCATGTTCTAACCCAATGTAAGGAAGCTAAGAACCTTGACAAAAGGTTACAGGAACTGCCACCTAGAATAACCAGTTTAGAGAAGAATATAAATGACCTGATGGAGCTGAAAAACACAGCATGAGAACTTCAGGAAGCATACACAAGTATCAATAGCCAAATTGATCAAGCAGAAAAAAGGATACCAGAGACTGAAGATCAACTTACTGAAATAAGGCGTGAAGACAAGCTTAGACAAAAAAGAATGAAAATGAACGAACGAAGCCTCCAAAAAATATGGGACTATGTGAAAAGATCAAACCTACAATTGATGGGGTACCT
This sequence comes from Rhinopithecus bieti, assembly GCF_001698545.2. Lineage (NCBI taxonomy): Eukaryota > Metazoa > Chordata > Mammalia > Primates > Cercopithecidae > Rhinopithecus > Rhinopithecus bieti. The sequence goes on from NW_016811727.1 coordinate 334,694, forward strand.
GAAAGTGATGGGGAGAATGAAACCAAGTTGGAAAACACACTTCAGGATATTATCCAGGAGAACTTCCCGAACCTAGCAAGACAGGCCAACATTCAAATTCAGGAAATACAGAGAACACCTTGAGAAGAGCAACTCCAAGACACATAATTCTCAGATTCACCAAGGTTGAAATGAAGGAAAAAATGTTAAGGGCAGCCAGAGAGAAAGGTCAGCTTACCTACAAAGGGAAGCCCATCAGACTAACAACAGATCTGTCAGCAGAAACCCTACAAGCCAGAAGAGCATGAGGGCCAATTTTCAACATTCTTAAAGAATTTTCAACCCAGAATTTCATATCCAGCCAAACTAAGTTTCATAAGTGAAGGAGAAATAAAAGCCTTTACAGACAAGCAAATGCTGAGGGATTTTGTCACCAGTGGGTCTGCCTTGCAAGAGCTCCTGAAGGAAGCACTAAATATGGAAAGGAAAAACCAGTACCAGCCACTGCAAAAACACACCAAAATATAAAGACCAACGAAACTATGAAGAAACTGCCTCAACTAATGTGCAACATCACCAGCTAGCATCATAATGACAGGATCAAATTCACACATAACAATATTAAACTTAAATGTAAAAGGGCTAAATGCCCCAATTAAAAGACACAGACTGGCAAACTGGATAGAGTCAAGAACTATTGTTGTGCTGTATTCAGGAAAGCCATGTCACATGCAAAACGACACACATAGGCTCAAAACAAAGGGATGGAGGATTATTTACCAAGCAAATGGAAAGCAAAAAAAGCAGGGGTTGTCATTCTAATCCCTGATAAAAACAGACTTTAAACAAAGATAAAAAAAGACAAAGAAGGACATTATATAATGGTAAAGGGATCAATGCAACAAGAAGAGCTAACTATCCTAAATACATATGCACCCAATACAGGAGCACACAGATTCGTAAAACAAGTTCTTAGAGACCTAAAAAGAGACTTAGATTCCCACTCAATAATAGTGGGAGACTTTAATACCCCACTGTTGATATTAAATCAATAAGACAGAAAATTAACAAGGATATTCAGAATTTGAACTCAGCTCTGGACCAAGCGGGCCTAATAGATATCTACAGAACTCTCCACCCCAAATCAATAGAATATACATTCTTCTCAGCATCACATAGCACTTACTCTAAAAGCGACCACAAAATTGGAAGTAAAACACTCCTCAGGAAATGCAAAAGAACGGAAATCATAACAAACAGTGTCTCAGACTACAGCGCAATCAAATTAGAACTCAGGATTAAGAAACCAACTCACTCAAAATTGCACAGCTACATGGAAACTGAGCAACCTGATCCTGAATGACTACCAGGTAAATAATGAAATTAAGGCAGAAATAACAAAGTTCTTTGAGACCAATGAGAACAAAGAGACAACATACCAGAATCTCTGGGACACAGCTAAAGCAGTGTTTAGAGGGAAATTTATAGCACTAAATGCCCACATGATAAATCAGAAAAGATCTAAAATTGACACTCTAACATCACAATTAAAAGAACTAGAGAAGCAAGAGCAAACAAATTCAAAATCTAGCAGAACAGAAGAAATGACTAAGATCAGAGCAAAACCGAAGAAGACACACACAAAAAAAAAACTTCAAAAAAGAAATCAATGAATCCAGGAGCCGGTTTCTTTAAAAAAAAATTAACAAAATAGATAGACTGCTAGCCAGACTAATAAAGAAGAAAAGAGAGAAGCAGCAAATAGACACAGTAAAAAAATGATAAAGGGGATATCACCACCAACCCCACAGAAATACAAACTACCATCAGAGAATACTATAAACACCTCTACACAAATAAACTAGAAAATCTAGAAGAAATAGATAAATTCCTGGACACTTACACCCTCCCAAGACTAAACCAGGAAGAGGTTGAATCCCTGAATAGACCAATAACAAGTTCTGAAATTGAGGCAGTAATTAATAGCCTATCAACGAAAAAATCTCCAGGACTAGATGGATTCACAGCCAAATTCTACCAGAGGTACAAAGAGGAACTGGTACCAATCCTTCTGAAACTAATCCAAACAATAGAAAAAGAGGGAATCCTCCCTAACTCATTTTATGAGGCCAGTATCATCCTGATTCCAAAACCTGGCAGAGACACAACAGAAAAGAAAATTTCAGGCCAATATCCCTGATAAACATCGATGCGAAAATCCTCAATAAAATACTGGCAAACAATCCAGCAGCACATCAAAAACCTTATCTACCATGATCAAGTCAGCTTCATCCCTGGGATGCAAGGCTGGTTCAACATATGCATATCAATAAACATAATCAGTCACATAAACAGAACCAATTACAAAAACCACATGATTATTTCAATAGATGCAGAAAAGGCCTTCAATAAAATTCAACACCCCTTGATGCTAAAAACACCCAATAAACTAGGTATTGATGGAACATATCTCAAAATAATAAGAGCTGTTCATGACAAACCCTTAGCCAATATCATACTGAATGGGCAAAAGTTGGAAGCATTCCCTTTGAAAATCGGCACAAGACAACGATGCCCTCTCTCAACACTCCTATTCAATCAACACAGTATTGAAAGTTCTGGCCAGAGCAGTCAGGCAAAAGAAAGAAATAAAGGGTATTCAAATAGGAAGACAAGAAGTCAAATTGTTTCTGTTTGCAGAGAGCATGATTGTATATTTAGAAAACCCCATTATCTCAGCCCAAAAAACTCTTTAAGCTGATAAACAACTTCAGCAAAGTCTCAGGATACAAAATCAATGTGCAAAAATCATAAGCATTCCTATACACCAATAATAGACAAGCAGAGACCCAAATAATGAGCGAACTCCCATTCACAATTGCTACAAAGAGAATAAAATATGTAGGAATACAACTTACAAGGGAAGTGAAGGACCTCTTCAAGGAGAACCACAAACCAGTGCTCAAGGAAATAAAAGAGGACAAAACAAATGGAAAAAAAAATCCATGCTCATGGACAGAATCAATATCATGAAAATGGCCATACTGCCCAAAGTAATTTATAGATTCAATGCTATTCCCATCAAACTACCAGTGACTTTCTTAACAGAACTAGCAAAAACTACTTTAAATTTCATATGGAACCAAAAAAGAGCCCATATAGCCAAGACAATCCTAAGCAAAAAGAACAAAGCTGGAGGCATCATGCTACCTGACTTCGAACTATACTACAAGGCTACTATAACCAAAACGGCATGGTACTGGTACCAAAACAGATATAGAGACCAAGAGAACAGAACAGAGCCCTCAGAAATAATGCCACACATCTACAACCATCTGATCTTTGGCAAATCTGACAAAAACAAGCAAAGGGGAAAGGATTCTCTATTTACTAAATGGTGCCAGGGAATCTGGCTAGTCATATGCAGAAAACTGAAACTGGACCCATTCCTTACACCTTGTATGAAAATTAATGTTTGAGATCTGAGAATGAACAGACTGCCTCCTCAAGTGGGTCCCTGACCCCCAAGTAGCCTAACTGGGAGGCACCGCCCAGTAGGGGTAGCCTGACACCTCACACAGCGGGTACCTCACTGAGACGAAGTTTCCAGAGGAATGATCAGGCAGCAAATTTGCTGTTCAGCAATATTCACTCTTCTGCAGCCTCCGCTGCTGATACTCAGGCAAACAGGGTCTGGAGTGGACCTCGAGCAAACTCCAACAGGCCTGCAGCTGAGGGTCCTGACTGTTAGAAGGAAAACTAACAAACAGAAAGGACATCCACACCAAAATCCCGTCTGTATGTCACCATCACCAAAGACCAAAGGTAGATAAAACCACAAAGACGGGGAAAAAACAGAAGAGAAAAGCTGAAAATTCTAAAAATCAGAGTGCCTCTCCCCCTCCAAAGGAACGCAGCTCCTCACCAGCAATGGAACAAAGCTGGACAGAGAATGACTTTGATGAGTTGAGAGAAGAAGGCTTCAGATGATCAAACTTCTCTGAGCTAAAGGAGGAAGTTCGAATGCATCACAAAGAAACTAAAAACCTTGAAATAATATTAGACGAATGGCTAACTAGAATAACCACTGTAGAGAAGTCCTTAAATGACCTGATAGAGCTGAAAATCATGCATGAGAACTATGTGACAAATGCACAAGCTTCAGTAACTGATTCGATCAACTGGAAGACAGGGTATCAGTGACTGAAGATCAAATGAATGAAATGAAGCAAGAAGAGAAGTTTAGAGAAAAAAGAGTAAAAGAAACAAACAAAGCCTCTAAGAAATATGGGACTATGTGAAAATACCAAATCTACATCTGATTGGAGTACCTGAAAGTGACGGAGAGAATGGAACCAAGTTGGAAAACACTCTGCAGGATATTATCCAGGAGAACTTCCCGACCTAGCAAGGCAGGCCAACATTCAAATTCAGGAAATACAGAGAATGCCACAAAGATACTCCTTGAAAACAGCAACTTCATAATTGTCAGATTCACCAAAGTTGAAATGAGGGAAAATATGTTAAGGGCAGACAGAGAGAAAGGTTGGGTTACCCACAAAGGGAAGCCCATCAGACTAACAGCGATCTCTTGGCAGAAACTCTACAAGCCAGAAGAGAGTGGGGGCCAATGTTCAACATTCTTAAAGAAAACAATTTTCAACCCAGAATTTCATATCTAGCCAAACTAAGTTTCTTCAGTGAAAGAGAAATAAAATCCTTTACAGAAAAACAAATGCTGAGAGATTCTGTCACCACCAGGCCTACCCTACAAGAGCTCCTGAAGGAAGCACTAAACATGGAAAGGAACAACCAGTACCAGCCACTGCAAAAACATGCCAAAATGTAAAGAACATCGAGGCTAGGAACAAACTGCATCAACTACCAAGCAAAATAACCAGCTGACATCATAATGACAGGATCAAATTCACACATCACAATATTAACCTTAAATGTAAATGGGCTAAATGCTCCAATTAAAAGACACAGACTGGCAAATTGGATAAAGAGTCAAGACCCATCAATGTGCTGCATTCAGGAGACCCATCTCATATGCAGAGACACACATAGGCTCAAAATAAAGGGATGGAGGAAGATCTACCAAGCAAATGGAAAACAAAAAAAGGCAGGGGTTGCAATCCTAGTCCCTGATAAAACAGACTTTAAACCATCAAAGATCAAAAGAGACAAAGAAGGCCATTACATAATGGTAAAGGGATCAATTCAACAGGAAGAGCTATCCTAAATATATATGCACCCAATACAGGAGCACCCAGATTCATAAAGCAAGTCCTTAGAGACTTACAAAGAGACTTAGACTCCCACACAATAAT